>NC_090173.1:34056535-34346535 GCF_024679245.1 Pseudorasbora parva
TCTGCCCTCTATGTAAGGCTCTTTGCTTACTTTCCACATCATATAGACATCGCCAAGATTACGGCTGGTGACCTCACACACCAGAGAGACAGAATCTGTGTTGATTTTATCAGGTGTGTAAATAGAGACACTGGGTGTTTGACCATCTGAATTGGAGAAAATGATAAAGATTTATTAGACAAACAAACAGAAGAATCAAACAATAATGAATAACAATCTGTGTATCAAGCCTGTCTTAAATCTCTGACAGCAAAACAAACAACCCATATCACAATGTCTAAGAATTTTAAATATTTTTTTCAGCCTTTTAGCATCTATGAATATAAAGCCATGATCTTCATTTTTTAATGTTTAAAATTGGTGACTCACCTCCTCTATTAAAACTGATATTCTTCTCGATGTCTCTGTTATTATTTGGGTCAGGGATGGTGCAGGTGATAATTTCTCCATCAAACCATTTCTTTGTATCAATGGTGACATTGTATTTTTTCGTATACTGTGACATGTCTTTAGAAAACTCAACTCTTCCATCTGAGGTTTCTGATACATTTTTGCATGACATTGCAGTGTTTTCCACTGTCTGTTCTACATCTCCAGAAACAACAGCCTCCAAGACAACTGCATTTTCTACAAATATTGTTTTCACAAATGGTGGCTTCAGCGTCAGCGTCAATTTAGCTAAGGGAGTAAGAAGTAATAAATATGATTTAAATTTGGATTTAAAGACATGGGAGCGTGAGAGAAAGCAAACCAGCATTAAATGATGTTGATTTGAAACATAGAGCATGGCACTGTTATATCAGTGGACATGGAAAGGCTAACAGCGGTACAATAAGCACAGACAAAACATACATGAGCAATTTTAAGAAAATGATCACATTCACACAGGTCAGAATTAATTTCACTTATTTTTTTTCCACTATTTTATGCTGACTAGTTCATAATTATTTGCATTTAATAAATTAAACATAGTTTTGAGTGTAATTTGGCTTTGATGTGACCCATGCAGTCAAGTGATATAGACCTATACAGAAATATGAAGAAAACAACATCAAAGATACATATCTTGACAAGAAAGCAACAGGACAAAAGAGCTGGAGACCGTTCATGTGAACAAATAGATATTATGAATCATCAGGACATTCATGCTGCTTACATAGGCTTGTTGACACTTGTAATGGAGCGTCTGTATTCTTCATGTTGGCGTGTTTGACTGCACAGGTGATAATGGTTTTCTTATCTTCATACTGTTGTTTTGACATTGTCAGAATGCTGTGAACAGACGTGGAGTTCTCTCGAAGAATGGGAGCACTGGTTCTGCCCTCTATGTAAGGCTCTTTGCTTACTTTCCACATCATATAGACATCGCCAAGATAACGGCTGGTGACCTCACACACCAGAGAGACAGAATCTGTGCTGATTTTATCAGGTGTGAAAATAGAGACACTGGGTGTTTGACCATCTGAATTGGAGAAAGTGATAAAGATTAATTAGACAAACAAACAAACAGAAGAATCAAACAATAATGAATAACAATCCGTGTATCAAACCTGTCATAAATCTCTGACAGCAAAACAAAGAAACCATTCCACAATGTCTAAGAATTTTAAATATTTTTTTCAGCCTTTTAGCATCTATGAATTTAAAGCCATGATCTTCATTTTTTTGTAAATTGGTGACTCACCTCCTCTATTAAAACTGATATTCTTCTCGATGTCTCTGTTATTATTTGGGTCAGGGATGGTGCAGGTGATAATTTCTCCATCAAACCATTTCTTTGTATCAATGGTGACATTGTATTTTTTCGTATACTGTGACATGTCTTTAGAAAACTCAACTCGTCCAGCTGAGGTTTCTGATACATTTTTGCATGACATTGTAGTATTTTCCACTGTCTGTTCTACATCTCCAGAAACAACAGCCTCCAAGACAACTGCATTTTCTACAAATATTGTTTTCACAAATGGTGGCTTCAGCGTCAGCGTCAATTTAGCTAAGGGAGTAAGAAGTAATAAATATGATTTAAATTTGGATTTAAAGACATGGGAGCGTGAGAGAAAGCAAACCAGCATTAAATGATGTTGATTTGAAACATAGAGCATGGCACTGTTATATCAGAGGACATGGAAAGGCTAACAGCGGTACAATAAGCACAGACAAAACATACATGAGCAATTTAAAGAAAATGATCACATTCACAGAGGGCAGAATTAATTTCACTTATTTTTTTTTTCACTATTTTATGCTGACTATATATTAGTTCATAATTATTTGCATTTAATAAATTAAACATAGTTTTGAGTGTAATTTGACTTTAATGTGACCCATGCAGTCAAGTAATATCAACCCATTCTCACTCCCAAGGCGTCAAAAACCGAAGCATGGTCAAGTGCCTTCCGCGTCACAATAAAGACGCTAAAGGTGCCCCAAGGCGTCATGTTTCGATGCGCTGGGTGTTCCATTCATTTCAGTGAGAAACCTTTGGTGTCATACACAGACGCGCTGGGTATTAGTAATGTTATCGTCATGGTGAAATTGTATTAGTTTATAATTTTGCCATTATGACATGTTGGAGTGTGTTTTTCAATTTAATCAGCAAGCATAATTTTATTTACATTTATTTTATTTACGCTATTTAGACATGCTTAACATGTAACCCAACCCCATCCCATCCCTAAACCTACCCATTTGTCTGAACATGATATAAAACACAGGATATAGCCTGACATATACGACTGCATACACAAGTTATTCAAAAAAGTTAAATAATCCAAGTTTTCCGAGGCCAAACGATTGATTTGTATGAAGAAAATCCCCAAAAGCGATCAGCATCGCCATCCGCAGAAGATCATCAACAAACACAATCAAATTTCAAATATTGGCGCCGGTTACGTGAGATTTCATAGTGAAATTGCATTGGCTCTCGTATGTCTTGTGACCAATTGCGTCATTACGTCAGCATTGATTGTAAAATGTCATTGGCTCTCGTGTGTCTTGTGACCGATTGCGTCATGCTCAGGAGTCTTTTGAATTATTTGAATGAGAAATGAATGAGTTCGTTCACGGGGCAGCGGGATCATCATTTCAGCGATTAAAACATCAAGATCGACTCTGTTCTTCACATGAAGATATCGTATGACTTCAGAAGACTTGGAATGCAACATGAGTTAATACTTTTATACTGCTTTGGTCAGTTTTTGCAATAAATACCTGTGACTGTACATTTATTTGCCTGGTATGTGTTTTATATTGTTTAGATATGGGTAGGTTTAGGGTAGGAGTGGAGTTAGTTGCTCCAAAATATAAAAGTAGCCTTTAAATATTAATAAAATCATGTCTGCTTTTATAAACGCAAATAATTAAATGCGTCTGTTTATGACGCCAAAGGTTTATCATTGTAATGAATGGAGCACAGCGCGTCGCAAAATGACGCCCAGGGGCACCTTTAGCGTCTTAATTGTGACGCGGAAGGCACTTGACTATGCTTCGGATTTTGACGCCTTGGGAGTGAGAACGGACCTATACAGAAATATGCAGAAAACAACATCAAAGATACATATCTTGACAAGAAAGCAACAGGACAAAAGAGCTGGAGACCGTTCATGTGAACAAATAGATATTATGAATCATCAGGACATTCATGCTGCTTACATAGGCTTGTTGACACTTGTAATGGAGCGTCTGTATTCTTCATGTTGGCGTGTTTGACTGCACAGGTGATAATGGTTTTCTTATCTTCATACTGTTGTTTTGACATTGTCAGAATGCTGTGAACAGACGTGGAGTTCTCTCGAAGAATGGGAGCACTGGTTCTGCCCTCTATGTAAGGCTCTTTGCTTACTTTCCACATCATATAGACATCACCAAGATTACGGCTGGTGACCTCACACACCAGAGAGACAGAATCTGTGTTGATTTTATCAGGTGTGTAAATAGAGACACTGGGTGTTTGACCATCTGAATTGGAGAAAGTGATAAAGATTTATTAGACAAACAAACAGAAGAATCAAACAATAATGAATAACAATCTGTGTATCAAACCTGTCTTAAATCTCTGACAGCAAAACAAACAACCCATATCACAATGTCTAAGAATTTTTAATATACTTGAATGTTTTTCCAGCCTTTCAGCATCCATAAAGCCATGATCTTCATTTTTTAATGTTTAAAATTGGTGACTCACCTCCTCTATTAAAACTGATATTCTTCTCGATGTCTCTGTTATTATTTGGGTCAGGGATGGTGCAGGTGATAATTTCTCCATCAAACCATTTCTTTGTATCAATGGTGACATTGTATTTTTTCGTATACTGTGACATGTCTTTAGAAAACTCAACTCTTCCATCTGAGGTTTCTGATACATTTTTGCATGACATTGCAGTGTTTTCCACTGTCTGTTCTACATCTCCAGAAACAACAGCCTCCAAGACAACTGCATTTTCTACAAATATTGTTTTCACAAATGGTGGCTTCAGCGTCAGCGTCAATTTAGCTAAGGGAGTAAGAAGTAATAAATATGATTTAAATTTGGATTTAAAGACAAAGGGAGTGTTTGGGAAAGCAAACCAGCATTAAATGATTTACCTTTAAAGTTCTTTGTCACATTAATCAGTGTTTCCTGGTGTGTGGCCTCACAGATATAGTTAGCATTTGTGTTCCAATTATCACTGCTAACTTCATAAAGACTGTGTGCTGTATAAAGCCCTTTAGCATTGCATTTGTACTCCAGTTTTGTCACGCTATGAGATTTGTCTTTTACTTTCCATTGAACAGTGAGGTTCTTGGGGTAGAAATTCTCAATAACACACAAGGCAAATGTGCTTTTCTCAGTTATTACAGGAACCAGGCTCAGGGTTGGTGTTTGTGGTTGTGGAATCCCTAATTAAAACAATCTCATCAGACTTTGGCATAGGACAACAAGCTTGACATGCACATAAATATAATAGCAGGCTGGCATTACATCATTCAATTTGAGAAAATATAAGGGTGCTAAAATGCACGAACCTCTATGGCGTTAGCAATATACAATGGAGAGACACATTAAGAACCTAAAATGTAAAATGTTAGACATTTTAGAGATGTGACTTACCGGGTGGAGCTACCGTAGTGTTTATTTTGCCCCTCGAATTTGAAGCTTCACATGTGTACGGTTTTTTAGAATCCCAGTCGCGTTTTTTCACACGCAGATGGCTGAATTTGGTGTAGTCCCCTTCTCCCCCGAAAGCTGGATACTGCACGACATCAGTCAGCGTTTTACCGTTGCCATCCGTCCAACTGAATTTAAGCGAGTCCGCAGGTGAGAAACCTCTTGTCAAGCAGCCGATGGTGATTAACCCATCGGAACCAGCAGAATCCTGAGACAGGGCGAAGATTGACCTCGGCGCAGATTCTTGAGCTGCAGAGACATTACATCTTTCTCAGACAATATATTAACTAGGCCTACTTGATTTTCTGCCCGTACCGTAGCCTATATTATCCAGTAGGCTAATTTTACAGAAATTGCAGTGAACCCTTAAACAACCCGATCACACATAAATGCGTATAAATAGTACGAGTGTGCAATGTCGTGGAATGTATACGCCAAAACTCATTTTGGCGTGCATATGATACGCTGTTTTTCGCGTGCATATGATACGCACTTTATGGCGTATATATGACACGCGCTTGGGTAGGTTTAGGGTGGTGGGGTGGGGGGTTCGTATGTAGCCTATAATACGCCATAAAATACGTATTTTGTACTCATACAAAAAATAATACGAAAAATTGATCATTACAAAAAACAAACAGCCTAAATAAACAATGCAAACAAACATTTCTCACAAATTGCAAAAGTTCCCTTTTTAATTTTAGCTTCAACTAAACATATTATTTTAAATATTTAGAACATTACAGAAACATTTCTAAACCAGTAGCCTACGCCAGGTTATTGTTATCACTAATATGATTATTTTATTTCATTTAAAATATCGGAATGCAATCAGCCATTTTAAATATTTATTAGTGGATGTATCAGTGTAAGTTCAAACGCACCAGAGACGTTGCACTTTAGTTATGCTATTTATTCTTATATTTATAGCCTACTTTCAGCTTATAATAGCCTATATGAGCAGATTAAAGCAACACATGCGCGAAAAATGAACAACAAAAGGAGTCGTTATGGAATAGTGTTATTGATTTGTGTTCGTTTTCAGCAGCTGAACAATATTATACAATTAGCCTAGTCTTTTAAATCAAAATTGCACTAATTCGACAGTTAAATTAAGACAGTTTGCAACAGAAAACTCCCACTCTGTTAAATATATAATCAAAAATAAATAGCTACTAAAACGCGTTATTTATTTTTTTTACGATACAAATAGCCTATTCTTGCAATTAATCATAAAATCTTACTGTTTGTTACGGTGACTTTGGTGCCGCTTCCCCAGTAGTCGAAAGCCCAGTTACACAATATACGTTTAATGTTACATTGCAGTATTAAAATACAATGCTCGAGCTGTTAAACGAGCTGTAGCTAGCTCTTGTTTTATTGAAATGCACAAATACAATTAAAGTGCAATTAGGCACAATGAATGCGTTTAGAACAATATCCTGACTTAAATTGTTCTAATCGCAGAACAAGAGAATCGCATTTTAAATGTTGCTTTAATGTAAGAACACGTTTTATTTTTCTTGACAAAATAACTGGACTGCATTTCCCGAAACGTTCTTAACTCTACGTCATTCTTAATTTATACCTTAAGGTATCCCTTACGTTAATATGTGTTTCCCGAAACGAACTTAGTTAAGAATACCTTCTTTAAGTCATACTTTCGTAAGGTTGGTCTGGACCACTCTTACCTTATCACTATTAACTGTTAATTCCACTAGTGGCCACCACTGTGAAAAAAGCTTCTTTATATGTCAGTCTATACGAATATAATTCCGAAGTTGCAATATACACCCAGTGTACAAATAAGGCTAGTTGAATTGTTTTTGTTTTTGTTTTTGTGTTGTTTATTTGTTTGTTTTTTTATTTATTTATTTTTAATTTTTTTATGCAGGGATTACAATTGTCATAAACATTTCATTTCAAACACTGATGGTTGTTAGCTTTTTAATGATATTATCTAAAGGTAGGCTACATCAGCTGGCAAACCATTAGACAGGAAAGGCTTAGGAACCTATTTAAAGGGAATGATTGTGGAAGAGAGTTTAGTCAAACTTTGGCAGGGAGGCAGCGAATAGAATTGTGTTAAATCAAAGACGCGCCGTCCGCGGAGCCATTTAGTGTATGTGCACTACATTTACATTTACATTTACATTTAATCATTTAGCAGACGCTTTTATCCAAAGCGACTTACAAAAAAGGGGAGAGTAATAGAAGCAACGGAACAGACAAGGCCAAAAACCTGTAAGAGCTGTAAGAAATCTCAATTAATTAGCACAATACACAACAATTTTTTTTTTTTTTTTTTTTTTAAAGACAGACATCTACAACAAAAACTCACGTACGCAAAGTGCCGAACACTGGATTTTGATAGCTATGATAGCACTACTTCATACAGACTTCCCTGGCTACCATGTCAGAAGCTGCTATTAAAAGAAATTTCGCCTACCACGAAAGCAAATTCAGCAGCTTTTAGATCTTGTTGGACCAACTTTGTCGAGACAAAGTTTTTTTTTTTTTGCTACCCCCTCAGCCCTAAAATCAGCTGCTGGCGGCTCTTCTCTTTCTTTCTTTTTTCTCCGCCATATAGTAGCAGCTGATTATATGTTTTGCGTGTTCCGTTTTTATTGACTAGGCCATCTAATAATATAAATTAGTTTTTTACACAATAATGTGATGCAGCTTCTGCATGGGCAATCATCCCTGGCTGTGGAGTAAATCAAGACACTGTGGAAAATATATTGTAATAATTTAAATGACGCGTGATGCTCATGATGCTGATGCTCAACATCATGCTCATGATGTTGAGCATGAGATTGCTGGTTTGTGCATTCATTTCAGAATTATGTAAAATTTAGGTGCAATTTTGTATGATAAATGAAAGTTCAACCATTTCTGAAGTGCTTCTTTTATAAAGAACATAATGTTTTCGCATAACGCAGTGAAAAAGCCCCTGAATAGAGTAAATAATCGATTATTGAGCCATCGATATAAGCCAATTCAGCACCGCCGCCACGGACAGCACCCGCTAACGTCGCACTTAAGAAGATATAGGCTACCTTAAGCGACCTCCTAAGGTATAGTTCGGGGAACACACCTAGAAATAGTATACCTTCAGTTAAGTTAAACCTTTAGAGTCTTCGTAGCGCGCTAAGAGACAACGTTATCGGGAAATGCAGCTCTGGTATAACTTAACTGAAGGTATATACCATTTCTAGGTGTGTTCCCCGAACTATACCTTAGTAGGTCGCTTGAGGTATACCTTCTTAAGTGCGACGTTAGAGGGTGCTGTTCGTGGCGGTGGTGCTGAATTGGCTTCTATCGATGGCTCAAGAATCGATTATTTACTCTATGCAGGGGCTGTTTCACTGCGTTATGCGAAACAAATTATGTTCTTTATAAAAGAAACTCTTCAGAAATAGTTGAACTTTCATTTATCATACAAAATTGCACCTAAATTTTACATAATTCTGAAATGAGTGCACGAACCAGCAATCTCATGCTCAACCGCACCATGAGCATCACGCATCATTTAAATTATTACAATATATTTTCCATAGTGTCTTGATTTAATCCACAACCAGGGATGATTGACCATGCAGCAGCTGCATAACAATAACTAATTTATATTATTAGATGGCCTACTCAATAAAAACGCAACACGCAAAACATATAATCAGCTGCTACTATATGGCGGAGAAAAAAGAAAGAAAGAGAAGAGCAGCAGCTGATTTTAGTAGCTGAGCTCCGTCCAGTTTGTCTCGGCAAAGCTGGTCCAACAAGATCTAAAAGCTGCTTAATTTGCTGTCGTGGTAGGCGATTTTTTTTTTTTTTTATAGCAGCCTTCTGACATGGTAGCCAGGGACTTAGACTTAGAAAACTTTAATGTCCTCAGAGAGGCAATTTGTTATGCAGTACAGACATATTAACACAATCCACAATACAAACTAACTAAAGTTTTCTTGTATGAAATGCACATACACTAAATGGCTCCGCGGATGGCGCCGTCTTTGATTTAGCACAATTCTATTCGATGCCTCGCTGCCAAAGTTTGACTAAACTCCCCTCCAATCATTCCCTTTAAATATGCTCCTAAGCTTTTCCTGTCTAATGGTTTGCCGGCTGATGTACCTTTGGATAATATCATTAAAAAGCTAACAACCATTGGTGTTTGTAATGGAATTTTATGACAATGAAATTTCTTATGACAATTTTAATCCTTGCATAAAAAATAAAAAAATAAAATAAAATAAAAATATTCAACTAGCCTAATTGAACACTGGGTGTATATTACAACTTCGGAATTATATTCGGATAGACTGACATATAAAGAAGCTTTTTTCACAGTGGTGGCCACTAGTGGAATGAACTTTTAATAGTGATAAGGTATAGCTAAGAGGGGTCCAGACCAACCTTACGAAAGTATGACTTAAAGAAGGTATTCTTAACTAAGTTCGTTTCGGGAAACACATATTAACATTAAGGGATACCTTAAGGTTTAACTTAAGAATGACGTTAGAGTTAAGAAGGTTTCGGGAAATGCAGCCCTGGACATTTAACAAAAAATCCGATTTTGATTTGGTATGTGGTATTTTTCTTACCTGACGTGACAGTGACCGTCGTGCCTTTCCCCCTAGTAGTCACACCCGGGGATATTGTACAAAAATAGCAAATATGTAATAATAACTTTCAATTATTAGGCTATTCTATAACCCACAGAATTCGATTATTTATCGTTTTAATTTAATCTAATGTTTGTTCTTGCAAAACGGACCTAGAAAATGTAACTTTAGCCAACTATAGCCTATTTAAAACGTGCCAACGTTATTGAGAAGATTAACTGAAATGTAACTTCTTACCAGATGTCACAGTGACCGTCGTGCCTTTCCCCCAGTAGTCAAAATAAGCGTAGTCACATTGATACTTTACCCGGGGATATTGTACAAAAATAGCTTTCAATATTATTCTATAATATGTGGGTTATTTTAACCCACATATTCGAATATTTGTCGTTTTAATTTAATCTAATGTTTGTTCTTGCCAAATGGACCTAGAAAATTTCCCTTTAACCAATAGCCTATTTAAAACGTTATTGAGAAGATTAGCTGAAATGTAACTTCTTACCAGATGTCACTGTGACCGTCGTGCCTTTTCCCCAGTAGGCAAAAGCATTGTCACATTGACACGTTACCCGGGGATATTGTACAAAAATATAAAATATGTAACAATAGCTTTCAGTTATTATATAACCCACATATGCGATTATTTGTCGTTTTAATTTATCTAATATTTGTCCTTGCGAAACGGACCTAGACAATTTACCTTTAGCCAATAGCCTATTAAAAACATTATTGAGAAGATTAGCTGAAATGTAACTTACCAGATGTCACTGTGACAGTCGTACCTTTCCCCCAGTAGTCAAAGGCAGCGTCACAGTGATACTTTTAATTTTCTTCAGTAAACAAAATGTATACGCCAAAACTCATTTTACCTGATGTTACGGCCACCGTTGTTCCCTTTCCCCAGTAGTCAAAGGCACCGTCACAGAGGGAAGGTTCATGATAAGAGCCATACCATAATCACAATAATTCCTTTACATAGGCTAGGCATATCGATCTTGTCTAGGCCGACGATCTCAAAACGACTCGGTTTGACACGTTAGCACTTTTTTTAAATCGGAGAGATTTGTTCGGTATTGTTTTACGCTTACCTGCGCATCTTTCCATTACCAAGGTAAAAATGGTAAATACGTCTGCATGCTATTTTGTGATAAGACTAGGCCTACTGATCTTCAAAAATAAATAGCCTAAAAATAAAATAACAGAAAATATCAACAGCTTTATCTTACCTGAGGAAACCGTGACTTTGGTTCCCTTTCCCCAGTAGTCAAAGTAGTCGACACAGTGACTGGTGCCTTTGAGTTACTGACCAAAACCCACAGGAATCAGCTGTTTATGCACTGTAACGATTTTTTTGGTAATTTAATTTATTTTTTCTACAAATAGATACAAAGTCCTCAAACAAACTCTTTGTGATCCACAAATATAAAGCATGATCTACAAAAAGATTAAAAATCCACAAATAAACATTTCCTGATTCACAAATACAAACCAGTGACTTGTATTTGAAAACCAGAATTTGAATGAATGTAAAGTGACTTGTTTGCAGGTGAAGATCATGTTCTGTTTGTAGAATGTGTCACATTTGTTTTCAGAATTCTGACACTATTGTTTCACAGTTGTGACAAAATAATGCCATAATCATTGAAAATGAAGAGACTATGAGTCAACAATGCATATTACAATTTGTAAACACAAAACAAGATCTACAAATAAGTTAAAAATCTGCAAAAAAATAAAACTCAGATTACGCAAATGTAAAACAAGATCTACAAATAGATAAAAAAAATCCACAAACAGACTCTTCATGACATACAAATATAAAATGCAATCTAAAAATAGATTTAAAATCTGCAAACCAACTCTTTATGATTCACAAATAGAAATCAGTGACTTGTAGCCTACTTGACGACCAGGATGTGAATGAATGCAAAGTGATTTGTCTGAGCATGAGGGTCAATATATGTTTGTAGATTGTGTTGCATTTATTTTCAGAATTTTGGCACAACTGTTTCGCTGTTTGCCCATTAAAAAATCTACAAATGCCTTGCTCACAATTTGCAAACAAACACAGCCCAGGCTTGTATTTTCAAACCACTGTAAAAAGACATTTTTACACATTCTGTGCAAAGCTTAGCGTGCAAGTGTTGAATCCGTGTTTGCAGATCACGGGGCATTCACAGATCACGACGTTGACGGCGGACGCAGCAAAAAAACACAAATGATGCGACAATGACATCCGGCGTGGCACAAAAACCCATCGTTTTATTTCAGAAGGCCTTTATTATCACCCCGGAGCTGTGTGGAGCACTTTTAAAATGGATGGATACATTTTTTTGCTACAATTTTTGGGCTGCCAATCACTGCCATTATAAAGCTTGGACGTATATATAACTCTGATTGTATTCGTCTGAAAGAAGAATGTAATTTACACTAGAGGACTTGAGGGGGGAGTAAATCAGAGTGAACGATTCCTTTAAGCTTGAGCTGAGATTGGTTTATTATGTGTCAAACAAGCTTTTGCTGTGCTCAATGTCTATGTGAATGAAAGCCTAAATAAAACGTTTTGAAGCTTGAAAATAAAGACTAGATTTTCAAGGGACAGACAAAAATTTAAGAATTTCAAAAATAAAATAATTCTGAAGATGATTAAAATTCTTATGTGTTTGGAACAATATGATGGTTAGTAATTTATGAATCATGACGGATAGTCCACTTGTATTTTATTGACAAGTGGACTATCCATTTAAGACAGCTTGAATGATCAACTATCAGTCACTGTACCCACATCATGCATTTATGCTGATGGCAGCTGAAAGGTTAACATGTTGCTAAATAAATGTAATGTAGTTTTGACATGTGTCCTACCTTGTGTCTTGAAAACATCTGCTGACTCTTCCTTTTAAATAGTAATGGACCTGCCAGGATCGTAGTTCAAATGACATCAATGCCATTTTTGAATTTTGGTTCCTTGCCACCGTTGCATTTGGCTTGGCTTGCTTTCTTTAAAAGGAAGGGACATTTAATGGGATTTGTATGTTTCATTTTATTGTTGTTGATTTAATTAGGGCCCGAGCACTGATGGTGGTCTACATGTCAATATTTAGTCAGTTATATTGTCACCTGTGGGCAAGAGTAAACTGTGATTAACTGATTGAACCAAAACAACATCATATTTGGTCAGTCTAATAGTTAAAAGCCTTAGTGATGTTAAATTTCAAAGATCTTGAGTTTAGTTGAACGTTTTGTTTGTGGTATCCTGACAAAGTCTGATGTTTCGGCAAAATTTTAGTTATTCATAGTGCCACTAGCTGGTCAAGACAAGTCGCCTTTATTTATATAGCGCTTTTAACAAGTCCAGTTTCAAAGCAGCTTCACAGTGTTAACAGGAAAATAATGCAACAGATTTTGTACAACTGCTCTGTTGAAAACGGTGATGTTATCATGTAGTGTCAATGCGGGCAGATCGGTGATATAGTTGAAATTTAGGTGTCCCCAAATGAGCAAGCCAAGCCAAAGGCAACGGTGGCAAGGAACCAAAATTCCTTCAGGGCCAGGATGGAGAAAAAAAAATCTTGGGACAAACCATGCTAAGTCTGGGTGCCAGTTCTCCTCTGGCCGACGAACAAACAGTGTATGATTGCAACCCATTCTCACTCCCAAGGCGTCAAAAACCGAAGCATGGTCAAGTGCCTTCTGCATCACAATAAAGACGCAAAAGGTACCCCAAGGCGTCATGTTTCAACGCTTTGGGTGTTCCATTAATTTCAGTAAAAAACCTTTGGCGTCATACACATACGCACTGGGTATTGGGAATGTTATCGTCATGGTGAAATTGTATTAGTTTTTGATTTTGCCATTATGACATGTTGGAGTGTGTTTTTCAATTTAATCAGCAAGCATAATTTTATTTACATTTATTTTATTTACGCTATTTAGACATGCTTAACATGTAACCCAACCCCACCCCATCCCTAAACCCGTTTGTGTGAACATGATATAAAACACAGGTTCCCTTTCGAGAGAGGTTCCTCGTATTACGTATGGGGGAAAACTCCTTTTCTCGAGAATATGAAGCAAAACTTTATTAATAAAGGTATCCATGTAAAGCGTAGTGCCGCTGTACGGCCATAGCCCAGCGCGAGGAGCGCTCTGATTGGCCGGGCTGCGGCAACTGCAGGAACCTATGGTGAGGCACGAATCAATGGGGGCGTTCCAGAAATCCCGCCGTAAAAGGTGCTTATATTTGCATACAGGAGGCTATATAAGACCCTAATTCGCCATAGGTGTCAGATTTTATCTCCTTCAGCGACACCTTCGCTGACCTCAGAAGCAGCGCCGTCGAACAAGCACCAGCGGAACCTGCAGCTGAGGACGACGGATTCCCCCAGTCTCTGCCTTCTCTGCCGTTCCAGCTACGCTATCCGGCGCCAGTATCCTTTTATTCTCTCTTCTTTCTAAAAGAGCGCGAGGCGTTGTTGCAAATGCCTCGCATTTCCTGCAGCTCGTGCAGAGCCCCTTTCCTCTGCGACGACCGTCACATCATCTGTGTGACATGCCTCGGACGGGAACACGCGCAGCTCGCGCTTTCCAGGGGCGGCTGCCCCGAGTGTGATATGATGGCGCTGCAGACCCTTCGGGCACGCCTCGCCACCTTCGACCAGGTCCCTCCTCCTGCCGCTGGGCCGCGCCGTAAGAAACGCCGCGGCCAGAGCGGTCGGGCGACTGCACGCCGGATGATTCCCCGCGTGCCTCGCCTTCGCCGGTCACCTTCACTCAGGAGGAACAGCGCCCCTCTCATGCAGCGGCCTGTGCGGTTTCCTTCGGTGGCCCGTCCCCAGAGGAAGACGAGGACAGCCTCTCCACTGCCGCTTCGGGTAGCGAGTGGTCAGTTTCTGTCTCGGAGCCCCCCGCTTCGACGCAGACCGCCACGAGCTCCAAAACCAATGCTGACGCGAAGCTTATCCGCGTGCTCTCTAAGGCTGTGGAAGACCTCGGACTCGAGTGGTCCCAGTCCGAAGAGCCAACGCCCAGCAGACTGGACGAGTGGTACCTAGAAAGCCGCCGCCTCTCTTCTCCTCAGAAGCCTACGCCTTTCTTCCCTGAGGTACACAACGAGCTTACTAAGTCTTGGAAGTCTCCCTACTCTGCTCGCGCAAGATTCGCCTTTTCCTCAGCGCTCTCTACCATTGACGGCACCAAGGAAAAAGGCTACGAGTCTCTTCCCCCCCTCGAAGAGGCTGTCGCCGCGCACCTCTGCCCACCCTCCTCCAGAGGATGGCAGGCCAGGGCGCAGCACCCTTCCAAGCCCTGCCGCACCACCTCTGCTCTCGCTGGCCGAGCGTATGCCTCCGGTGGCCAGGCTTCCGCGGCCCTTCACACCATGGCTGTCCTTCAGGTGTTCCAGGCCAGGCTTCTCCGCTCTTTGGACGAGTCTG
The DNA here is from genome assembly GCF_024679245.1 of Pseudorasbora parva. Taxonomy (NCBI): domain Eukaryota; kingdom Metazoa; phylum Chordata; class Actinopteri; order Cypriniformes; family Gobionidae; genus Pseudorasbora; species Pseudorasbora parva. The sequence continues at coordinate 34,071,739 of NC_090173.1, forward strand.
TCCCCGACTCCGAAGTTTTGAAGGACCTTCGCAGCGCGACGGACTTGGCCCTTCGTGCTACTAAAGCCACCGCGCAAGCCATTGGAAAGAATATGGCTAACCTGACGGTCTTAGAGAGGCACCTTTGGCTGAATTTGACCGAGATGAAGGACGCGGATAAAGCCTCCTTCTTGGACACCCCTATCTCTACTACCGGTCTCTTCGGTCCGTCAGTCGTGGGCTTCGCGGAGCGTTTCACCGAAGCGAAAAAGGCTTCTCAGGCTATGAGGCACTTCCTACCCAAGCGCTCCAGCTCTTCTTCAGGCCGGGGACGCCTTCAAGGTAGACCGCCACCCTCTCAACTCACTAAGCCGGCTGCGCCACCTTCTCGGCCTCGCTCCTCTTCTGGAACGCGCCAACGCTCCCGCTCCACGAACCGCAGCATGCAGCCTGAACGCCGGGGACCTCGACCCAAGCTTGTGTTGAACCCCGAGCCTCCGAAGCCGTCCTAGCCGCAAGGAGAAAGAGGAGATGGTCAGGTCTCGCCTCGGCCGGACCCCCATCTCTCCCTCCCGGTCTCCCAGTTCCCTGCACCCAGGTGACTGCTGACCTCAGTTTCGCAGCCAACGAGCCCGTTGTCAAACGCACTCGCCTGCACACAAACGCCGTTATCACGGCGAACCAAATAAATCTCAAAAAGAGCTTTTTCTCTGTAGTAAATGTGCCCACATATCAGTCTGCACTCCTACACTCATATACTCCTCCCACCCATGCTATAAATGTCCCGGCGCCCACTCCACAGTGCACGCAGCCATGCATAAGCATTACCCCCTCTATGTCACAAGCACAAAATGGCAGCGCTACCGAGTTCCCTCCAGTAGGCGACCCTTATCCGCGCCAGCTCCAGCCACTATCGCGTCGGGCTCAGGCCTGGCAAGCCATGCCCGGTGTATCAAATTGGGTTGTGAACATAGTAAAAAGGGGCTACTCGCTACAGTTCGCTCGCAGGCCCCCGCGCTTTCGCGCCGTGGTCGAGACCTCGGTGAAAAGCAGCGTCAGTCACGTGCTTCGCACCGAGATTTCGAAACTGTTAGAGAAGGGAGCGGTGGAGCCCGTTCCCCCATCCCGAAACAAGTCGGGCTTCTACAGCCGATACTTTCTCGTTCCGAAGAAGGACGGGGGGCTCAGGCCAATCCTAGATCTAAGGCATTTGAACAAAGCTCTAATGTCTCGCTCTTTCAAAATGCTGACGGTGAAACAGATCCTCGCGCACATCTGCCCCGGGGACTGGTTTTTCACGATAGATCTGAAAGATGCATACTTTCACGTTCAGGTAGCCCCCCACCACAGGCCATTCTTGAGATTCGCCTTCGAGGGGCAGGCTTATCAGTACACGGTCCTGCCATTCGGGTTATCCCTGGCACCCCGCACGTTTACGAAATGTATGGACGCGGCATTAGCCCCGCTTAGGCTGAAAGGGATGCGGGTGCTCAACTACCTTGACGACTGGCTAGTGATAGCCCAGTCTCGAGCACAACTACTAACACACAGATCCTGGCTCCTCAACCATTTAGACTGTTTGGGTCTCAGGATCAATATCGCCAAGAGCTCGCTGTCCCCCACTCAAAAGATATCTTTTCTGGGCATAATTCTAGACTCGAGACTCATGAACGCGCAGCTAACGACACAGCGCGCGCTATCAGTCCAGAACATGGCGGCTTCATTCAAAGCCGGGACTCGTGTTCCCCTGAAACATTTTCAGAGGATGCTTGGCCTTATGGCCTTGGCATCGTCAGTGCTCAGGATGGGACTGTTACACATGCGTCCCCTCCAGCGTTGGCTACACGCCCGTGTCCCTCCTTACGCATGGAAATGGGGCCGTCTTCCCGTCAAAATGAACCACAGCGTTGTCAAAGCTTTGGCTCCTTGGACGGGGACAGAGTGGTATCGGAGGGGCGTGCTTATGGGCACGGTTACGAGGTTGAAAGTGGTCTCGACAGATGCCTCCACTTGAGGGTGGGGAGCCCTACACGAGGGCAAGCCGATCTCTGGCCTGTGGACAGAAACAGAGAAACGGCTGCACATAAACTGTCTAGAGATGAAAGCGGTATCCTTATCGCTGAGAGCTTTCCTTCCGCATATAAAGAACCACCACGTCTTGGTTCGTACAGACAACATGTCGGTGGTAGCGTATATAAATCGCCAGGGTGGCCTGAGATCACATTCTCTTCACCGCATGGCGAAGCATCTCCTTTTATGGGCAGAGCACAACCTGAGCTCCCTGAGGGCGGCTCACGTACCAGGTATTCTGAATCTGGGTCCGGATATGTTATCCAGGGGACCCATTCCCCCAGGGGAATGGTCTCTTCACCCGCAAATGGTTCTCCTAATTTGGAACACCTTCGGCAGAGCAAAGGTGGATCTCTTTGCCTCAGAAGACAACACTCACTGCCCAATATTTTTCTCCAAACGCAGGGACGCCCTGGCTCATGTCTGGCCCAGTCTCCCGCTATATGCTTTCCCCTCGATCACGATGCTGCCGCAAACCATCAAGAAAATCAGGGAGACAGCATCCACGGTGCTTTTAATAGCCCCGCTCTGGAGGAACCGAACGTGATTCTCCGATCTGATCCAGCTGTAAGACACAGCCCCATGGCCCATTCCGCTGAGGAAAGACCTCCTCTCGCAGGCGAAGGGGAAGATCTGGCATCCCAGTCCCGAACTATGGGCCCTCCACATATGGCCCATCAACTGGTATCGGGAAACCTCTCTGACAGAGTTATGAACACTATTGCGGAAGCTAGAGCCCCCGCGACTAGGCGGCTCTATACTCTGAAGTGGTCAGTGTTTTCTAACTGGTGTGCCGTCCGAAATATCGACGCACGCTCATGCGAAACAGCAGAAGTGCTCACTTTTCTCCAAGAGCTACTGGACGCGGGTCGTTCCCCCTCCACGCTCAAAGTTTATGTCGCCGCCATAGCAGCTAACCACGCTCAGATCGCGGGACATTCACTAGGGAAAAGTGAGCTCATTGTACGTTTTCTTAAAGGGGCTAGGAGATTGAACCCCCCTCGCCCCCCCTCGGTCCCTATTTGGGACCTCGTGGTGGTTTTAGACACTATGAAGGGTCCCCCTTTCGAGCCACTCCAGACCGCGACCATAAAGCTTTTATCACTCAAAACCGCGTTTCTGCTGGCTCTGGCCTCGGTTAAACGTGTGAGTGACTTACACGCACTCTCAGTGAGCCCGTCCTGTCTCGAGTTCGGGCCCAACAACTCCAAAGTTGTTCTCAAACCGAGACATGATTTTATACCCAAAGTGCTTTCTACCCCTTTTAGAGCACAGGTTATTACTCTGCTTCCATTACCCGCGTCTCAGGGTGAACAGGACGCGAACCTACCCCGCCTGGTCAGAGCTTTGAGACTGTATCTGGAGCGCTCCTCCCCCTTCAGGCAGTCGGACCAGCTGTTTGTCTGCTTCGGCGGCCGCACTAAAGGTTGTGCTGTCACGAAGCAAAGAGTCTCACACTGGATAGTGGACGCGATCTCACTGGCATATGAGTCTAAAAACCTGACTTGCCCTATAGGCGTTAAAGCCCACTCCACTAGAGGCATGGCCTCATCTTGGGCTTGGTCGTGTGGCATTTCTTTGGAAGATATCTGTGCGGCGGCAGGCTGGGCCTCTCCAAATTGGAGGTTCCAGCTCTACAAGCAGGGCTTCTCTCCATCTAGGCTCTATCTTGACCCTGGCAAACAGATTGCCTTACGTTTTGGCCTGTACACATTAGTCCTTAAGCACTTATTCATTCATCATAAGATCCGACTATGTCCGATCAGCTGTTCAAACGAACCGACTCTTCCGGTTCTTCATTCCCCTTATAAGCCGCCTCTGTCAGTCTATCGGGGGTTTATTAACATGTGCTTTGGGTATACTGGGTCAGTCAGCACATACGGCGCTTTACATTGTGTTCCCCATACGTAATACGAGGAACCTCTCTCGAAAGGGAACGTACTCGGTTACTTTCGTAACCTCGGTTCCCTGAGAGAGAGGAACGAGTATTACGTTCCGTGCCGTGTTTATGCTTCTCAGGTATTGCTTCAGTTGATCTTAAAACCTGACACCTATGGCGAATTAGGGTCTTATAGAGCCTCCTGTATGCAAATATAAGCACCTTTTACAGCGGGCTTTCTGGAACGCCCCCCATTGGTTCGTTCCTCTCAGCCGCCTCACCATAGGTTCCTGCAGTTGCCGCAGCCCGGCCAATCAGAGCGCTCCTTGCGCTGGGCTATGGCCGTACAGCGGCACTACGCTTTACATGGATACCTTTATTAATAAAGTTTTGCTTCATATTCTCGAGAAAAGGAGTTTTCCCCCATACGTAATACTCGTTCCTCTCTCTCAGGGAACCGAGGTTACGAAAGTAACCAAGTACGATATAACACGTCTGCATCCACGAGTTATGCAAAAAGTTAAATAATCCAAGTTTTCCGAGGCCAAACGATTGATTTGTATGAAGAAACTCCCAAAAGCGATCAGCATCTCCATCCGCCGAAGAACATATCAAATTTCAAATATTGGCGCCCGTTACGTGAGATTTCATAGTGAAATTGCATTGGCTCTCGTATGTCTTGTGACCAATTGCGTCATTACGTCAGCATTGATTGTAAAATGTCATTGGCTCTCGTGTGTCTTGTGACCGCTTGCGTCATGCTCAGGAGTCTTTTGAATTATTTGAATGAGATATGAATGAGTTCGTTCACGGGGCAGCGGGATCATCACTTCAGCGATTAAAACATCAAGATCAACTCTGTTCTTCACATGAAGACATCGTAGGACTTCAGAAGACTTGGAATGCAACATGAGTTACTTTTATACTGTTTTGGTCCATTTTTGCAATAAATACTTGTGTGACTGTACATTTATTTGCCTGTTATGTGTTTTATATTGTTTAGATATGGGTAGGTTTAGGGTAGGAGTTGGGTTTGTTGCTCCAAAATATAAAAGTAGCCTTTAAATATTAATAAAATCATGTCTGCTTTTATAAACGCAAATAATTAAATGCGTCTGTTTATGACGCCAAAGGTTTATCATTAGGCTTGTTTGAGATGCCCCTTGCCTCGCCTGAAATAAAGGCGAGACTAGGCGGCTGCAGTGAGGGGAGGAGTGAAAAAAGTTCAGGCAAGCCGGACAGTTCTCTCCTCTCGTAGTGGATCAGACACTGCAAGATCAGTTGAGGATATCGCGGGATTCACACTCGTGCGCTGTTGCTGATAAACTGGATGTAATTTAAGTTTTGTTGCTTTTATATGAAAATAAATATTATGAACAAGACACCCAAAGTTTTTGTTATTTATTTCCATTCGAAAGACCTATCAAGCATTTTTACTTTAATTACATACATGTTTTTATATATTTTTATTAATAAGACAACAATCACATAACCAACAGAGAGATCGCATTCTCCGAGAGTTTGAGAATATCCACACATAATTTAGGCTATACACATAAAAACATGATATCAGAGTTTTAAAATCAAATATAAAAAAAACTATACATCACGGTTGTTTAAACCAATAAGCATTAAGCTGTGTCGTCAGCAAGTCGTTTCCCATCATGCTTTTGCTCCGCGCAGTCGATGGAGAGCAACTGCGCTCGACTGCAGAATCCGACACATCCGCCTGGCCATCGCGAGAGATTTTTGACATACGTCAGCATGACATCAGAGCAAGGCGGAACGCCCTCGGACACATTTCTAACACTTCGACACTTGGTCAGGTGGAACCGGGGATTGAACCACCAACCTTTTGGTTTGTAGACAACCTACATGAACCACTGAGCCACTGCCGCCCCTGTTTAACAGTGTATGATTATTTTTTACCTTTTAAACTGGCAACATTACAGTTCAGAAGTCATATTAGATAAATAGATATTCGTAAGATTATTTGATAGATTGGAATTGTCGTGCCGGAGACAGGTTTATAAGGATGTCTTTTTGAGTTTGAATTTACAGGGCAGAGTTTAATTGACAAGCTCTCTTCAGACATTTCAGGGATGCATTGGTCATTTCCTGGCACAGGTCCACCCTCTGATCAGAATACAGCCCAGTAGCAGGAAGTGTGGCAAATAAAAATGATTGATATAGTCCTCCTATTTTTATATACTTAAATGCATATTGCCCACCGTGCTCTGTGTTCCTGCAACCACAAGGTAGTGGTGACACAGTTTCACAAGAGGACGCTTTCATTCCTCTTGCAGCTTTAATGAAGTTGTAACACAGTTCAGAGTGAGGTGAGGAAGAAGACAAGGGGTCGGCGTGTCTGGGACTCGTGAGTAACTCTTTTATGATTCTTTTGGTCAACAAAACAGGGTACTCTGACCAGTGGACCAGATCTGGTGCTTCCTTTTTAGTGAGGTCAGTCAGCGGGCTGGTGAGGTCCGAAAAATTAGGAACAAATCTCCTATAATATCCCACCAGCCCCAGGAACTGCCTCACCTCCTTTTTGGTCTTGGGTCTCGGGCAGGTTGCAACTGCTGCTGTCATGTCTATTTGCGGACGCACCTGTCTATGACCCAAGTGGAAACCCAGATACCTGACCTCCACGGGCCCAATCGCACACTTCTTCGGGTTGGCCGTCAGTCCGGCAACCCTCGGCAACCCTCAGCAACCTCAGGACATGCTCCATATGCCGCTGCCAGTCATTGCTATAGATGATAATATCATCTAAGTAAGCAGTGGCATATGCAGTGTGTGGCCGAAGAATTTTATCCATGTGGCGCTGAAACGTGGCCGGAGCTCCGAACAACCTGAATGGAAGCGTAACAAATTGGTGCCATCCAAACGGCGTCGTAAAGGCTGATTTCTCTTTGGATAAAGGCGTTAAGGGGATCTGCCAATATCCCTTTGTTAAATCCAGTGTCGAATAAAAACGAGTTGCGCCCAGCCGATCGAGCAACTCGTCAATAAATTGGATACATGTCGAATTTTAACACGCTCTCTAGTGGTGAGCACGGGCACTCACACTGGTGAATTGTGACACTAATCAGTGTTGGAAGTGTGTTGCTGGGACTGGCGTTGTTTCAACCAACTGCAACTGCAATACAAAGTTACATTTAAATAATGACATATTTTTCATCTATAGACTATAGCTTACTTTGTGAGTTATAATATTGGTGAATAAGTTATTAATTATCAAATCACAAAAATAAAGATAGTAGCTGTAAACAGTAACAGACATAGTAACTGAATAGGCTAAGTTAAATGAACCCTGTTGTATTTGTCTGCATGTTTTCTGTAACATTTGAACAACAAAAAAATTACAAAGATGTGTTCTTATGTTACAAGAAGGCCAAAAGGGAGCAGATAAGGCCAGAGTTAATGATCTAATGATGATCACATATGAGGCCCAGCGATTTGCCATCAATATATCACCTGCACCTTAGCCTAGAAATCTAGACGCACCCTAGCAGCAGCAAATTTAATTTGCCCGCAAGTGTGGTCTAGCAACTCTCAATTCCTATCTGAGCTGTATTCCTCAGAATCTGGACGGCCCAATCACATCGTGTAGGTAGGCTATAGAGTCGGCGGGCGGGGCCATAATGACGACGGCCGAGTTGCGTTTGCGTGCTTCTAGTAACACAGTCTTCTAGTAAACACAGAAACTGGCGAACGGCGGCGGTCTTTGGAATCAGCTCTGCCCGCGCCTCCGGAAGACTTGGAGTTAAGCTTTCCTCTGAGAAAAGAACAAAGAGCGGCACTGAAGTCATTCTTAAAAAGGGAAGATGTGTTCGGAGTTTAGCCGACCGGATACGGCGAATGTTTAATCTATCATCAAGCTCCCCTTCACCGTCGTTGCTCCAGTTGGTGTACCGCTATCCTATCGCGTGCAGAGGGAGTTTGAAAGACAACCGTTTATCCCGCCCCTCAGATTGAGCCCCATCTATGGTGAGTTTCCAGACCAAACATCTTGATGTGGGTCTGGCTTGTCAGGCTACCTGCACCTAGCACTGACCAACTAAAGACCGATTGGCCTTTTCTATTCATTAAGAGGTTTTTGATCCAGCATTTTAGTTCTCTAACTGGCATCGAACTAGACTCAAGACTTAGGGAATCCATCTCTGGAAAAGGAAGAAGGGTGCTCCATTTCTTTAGGTCTCAGTTAATGCGCTGGAGAAAAGAGGTGAGGACAGACCTCGCAGACACAGAAAGAGTAGCTGAAGATGTGGATCCTGGCCTTGCTGCCATATTAGTGATGATGGCATTCTTCAAAGAAAAGGAAGATTCACTCTTCCTTTTGGCTGATGTAAGTACAGTAATTGTTTTACGATACTGTCATACCATAAATGTTGTTTAGATGTTTGATTATGTTTTCCTTTGTAAATCATTGTTGGGAAATTGAAACACTCTAATCTGTTTAGATTTATCTACTGTGTTTAGATTACTTGAAACTAAATTAAATAATCTTATTTTTGAGGACCAAATATATTATTCTAACTTGATGAAACAAACGTATTTATAGGGATAGGTCATCAAAAAAAATGAAAATTCTGTTATCATTTACTCTCCTTCCAGTTGTTCCAAACCTATATACATATGAATTGCTGGTACCCATTGAGTTCCATAGTATTGTTTTCTGGTCAATGGGGACCAGCAACCAAATTCTTTAAAATATTATATTTTGTGTTTAGCAGAAGAAATGCATTCGTTTAGGTTTGGAACAACTTGAGAGTGAGTAAAGAGTAAGACCCAGCTTTCCCTGCCCAGCACACCAAGGATAATTCTGCTTGGTAAGATTCCTATACTTGACTTGCACTATCGCTAAGGTTTACAGAACACATCTTGCAGATGTACTAGACTAGCGAATGACTTCTTTCACTACTAATGGAAGATTTATAAAGACATCAAAGCATACATCCATATTAATTGAGCAGTTTGAACAAAGTCTCCTTAACAGATACGATAACTTTATATGATGAACAGATTTAATTTAGGCTTTTATTGACATATAAACATTGGTCAGCAAACATTTAACAAAAGCTTAACCAACAGCATTTGATAGATTACAATTAAAGTGAAGATATCAGGTAGATATGATTCTGTTTAGCAAATACTAATAGTTGTATGGACAACATGAAAGTATAGGAGGTTGTAATGGCTGGTAGACAGTCCATGTTTTGATATAGAGCTTTGTGGCGAGGGGGTTGAGTGAGGTCTGTGGTGGGAGAGAGAGAGAGTCAGAGGATGAGCAAGTGAATCAAGTGTTTCAAAAAAAAGTGTAGTTTTTCATACGAAAGTATTTGTTTCAGGAGATTCCATTCTGGTTCCAAAAAAATGGATGCTGGCTTTGGAGGGGAAGGTAGTCATGGAGTCAAGTGACCACCAGCTTGACTTCACCTCTGCCCTGGCTGTCCTCTTTGGATCATTTTATGTGTTCAATATAGTGTACCAAGAGGAGGCAGCTTCAACCCTTGAGTTCATCCAGAGGTAAACACTCCTTACTCATTCTATGTAGCTTAGCTTAGCAACTTTTTCTTTACTAAAGTGTAACCACATGTTTGAATGTTTAGTTCTGTCCTCCATCATCACTCATTGTGTTGTGCACGCTGTGGCACCACAGTAGAGAGATTTCTCTCTTCTAGACTGCGAATAGAAGTCCAAAAATGCATCACATACAAATGGTTTAATATTAGTGTAGAAATGGCCAGCGAGATCAAATTTGCAAGATAACTTTTTTATAACAATAATAAATATGTATTTTCTATGTAATTTGTCTAGTACTGACAGCAAAACCGATAACGTCTGCGCTTATCGAAACAGCGGCCTTTCATAATTCAGCACCAGGGCCCATTTAATACCAGGTTTCGATAACCATCCCTACTCTTGATTCAGTTGGAAAATATTTTTTATTGTTTTGTATTTACAGGTTTCTTGTCAGGATAAATCCTGAAAATTCAAAATGCACATGACAGTTCCAGGTGAGCAGAAAGAGTGGGAAGGATGTTAGGAGGAAGACCATGGCCTTGAATCCACACATTGCATCTTTCATCAGAGACTTTGCAGAATACGATTGGCAAAATTATTAAGGTCAGATTAATATTAGGATTGTGAATCTGTTTTTAGAAAAATCCAAAAAAAGGTGGAAATTACTTAAATGAGGGGTCGGCAAGTAAGTTTGGCATCGGGCCCAAAAAAAAAAAGTTTGCCACTAGATGGCGGGCCAGAATAGCCTGACAAGCCAGACCCCACATCAAGATGTTTGGTCTGGAAACTCACCATAGACAGGGCTCAATCCGAGGAGCGGGATAAACGGTTGTCTTTCAAACTCCCTCTGCACGCGATAGGATAGCGCTACACCAACCAGAGCAACGAAGGTGAAGCAGAGCTCGCTGACTGATTAAACATTCACCGTATCCGGTCGGCTAAACTCCGAACAGATCTTCCCTTTTTAAGAATGACTTCAGTGCCGTTCTTTGTTCTTTTCTCAGAGAAAAGCTTAACTCCAAGTCTTCCAGAGTCGCGGTCAGAGCTGATTTGAAAGACCGCCGCCATTCGCCAGTTTCTATGTTTACTAGAAGCACGCAAACGCAACTCAGCCGTCGTCATTGTGGCCCCGCCCGCCAACTCTATACACGATGTGAGTGGGCCGTCCAGATTCTGAGGAATACAGCTCAGATGGGTATTGAGAGTTCCTAGACGACACTTGCGGGCAAATTAAATTTGCTGCCGCTAGGGTGCGTCTAGATTTCTAGGCTAGGGCCAAAACATAGTCAAGGGATAATGTAAAGGGGTCATATAAACCATAACGCGTTGTTCATTATAAACGTGTGATTATGAATTATATTGAGAACGTCATACATAGAAAGCATGCCATAATGTAAATTACCAACTTTAGCTGCATTCATCGTGCAGTGTGTACGCGTTTCAAACTACTCACTGGTCAGAAATGCTTCACGGTTTGCGCAGACATAAAAGCATTGACGAAAACAAAACTCAGCCACTGCGTCTTGAGCGGTTCAGATTTAGGAACATCAGAATGACTGCTGTGTTCATTATTACACCCAAGAACAGAACACTAAAATCACTTAAGACACCATTCTGCTCCAGCATATTCACATTGGCAGACTGTGACAGAGCTCGCTCAGGGCGGGTCTGAGATGAAACTGCTTGTCAATCAACATTCGTGGGAGGGGTGTCGGGCCGTGTGACGTCACACGGTCGAATGGCTCGATTTGAGACAGGGGGAACATTATAAGGAGATTAAAAAAAACACTTGATGGATTTTTATCATTATTAGGATGGTTGTGTACAGGCACTGCCAACACACATTTCCATACAATCAGCTTGTAAAAGTGCATGTACCAGTATATGACCCCTTAAAGAAATTAATTGATGAAAAATGCAACTAGAATTGCCTGTGACATATTGTTAAGTGTCTTTTGTAACTGGTAGTGATCTTTATTCAAACACTTGCAACACAGACCGCCCTGCTAAAACAAACATTAGGGAGATGTGGAATAGAGAAAAATAACTAAAAAAATAAAAGAAGAGTTGAATAAGCCCAATAATGGCATGTTTATTACACACCTCATATCTGCATTAATTTAATACATTTTTTTAATGAGCATCAAGTCGACACACATATCTATGAAATTAACTGACTATCATCAGGAACTGGGTTGTGTTGACCAAACACATTGCCTAGATTTATCATAGAGACCATTGGTAAGCCTAGATTTATCATAGAGACCATTGGTAAGCCTAGATTTATCATAGAGACCATTGGTTGTAATTTTTCTATAAATAATTTAAGGTTACAATGCTTTGGGGAAACGCAGCCCTGATCAGTGGCCGATTGTTTGGAGTCAGAGATATAGAATACGGACCATTGCCTTCTCAATATTTATTACTCTAGCCTCCGATACAGCACATTCTATTTTATAGTGGGGTATTTTTTTAAGCAAGCTACTTTCTGTGAATGTGCGAGACTTTAGGTTAATTATCCAATAAAAGGAAATAACGAGATGAATAACAAAGTGCTGTAAATTATAAAAATATTTGTGCTACAATCTAGTGTTTACAATTATGACAAATTCAATACATCAAAATAATAGGTTAAGAATGACACTAGAAGCCAGGCACATTTAATTTACAAATGGCAGTGCACACTCTTCTGAGAAAAATAAGGTGGATACCATTGGAAAAACTATTTCCCCTAAAAAGGTTTTTTGATTTGTATGTCTTGCCACTGATTGATTTGTGCTTATCTTGTGTTGCAGGATTATCAGAAGTGCTGTTGCTCCCACTTTTTCCCTCACCTGGCCTTACTCTTAACCTGTCTTTTTCTTTTTCTTTTTTTACCTGTTGAGGATCATTTTTACATGATGAAATGTAACCAGTTGTTCACTGGTTAAATTATACATTTTTCATAAATCTTGTTTTTAATTGTTGTATTATATTACATTATTATTACTAATGTATTAAAAATATGTTTAAAAATACACAATAAAACTTGTGCAGTTAAAGCTTCAATTGTTCTTTTTCTATTTGCCTTTAAAAGTTAAAATATTTTTTTACGGATTTTCTACATATTCTACAGGTTACAAAGCAGCACTATAAAATAAAAAAATAACATTTCATAACTGTATACTACTATACAGTATTAATAAAAATCAATGGTGTAATACTGTACTTAAACATGGTAAAAATACATTAAAATAATTTTACGGTATGCTTAATACTACTGTAGTTAGTATTACAGTAATTTTACTGTTGAATAAATTACAGCAACTACTGGATAATTGTTGCCAGTAAGTTACTGTCAATTTGACAATATTTTTTTTACAGTGGAAATATCAATAACAATGCATTGTCATAGGTTATTTCTCTAAAGACACACTCTTATTTAAAAATTAACTTATGATGCTGTTCACTTTATTTAAGCAATTCATCTTGATTTAACACCATGCAGGTTTCTGGTTCAAATGTAATTGATTCATGTTAAACTGACTTAAAACCGTCACTCTTTGACATAACTTGATGTTTTTATTTTGAAATAACATGATTCAATCATGTAACCCAATCACACAGAACATTCACTTCCCATCATGCTTCGCAAATGGGCTGAATTTGGAGAGTAAATGTTTAAATAAAGTGCTATTTTGTGCATGTCTAACAAGATGATAAAATGGAGAGACTTTTTAATGTTTAATGTTTTGTTATGTTGGTATTTAAAAGTTTGTGTTATGTTAGTGTTTTTGGACGTTACCATCGTGGTGAAGTGTAGAGCATGTGCTTGGGGTAGGGATCTGCTAGTAACAATTAAAGTTGTTTTAAAAATAAAAAAACGTCTCGGGTTATTATTGTAACCCTTGTTCCCTGAGAGGGAACGAGACACTGCGTCGTCGAGTGACGACACTAGGGGAACGCCCCCAGCGTAACGGCTCTGAAGTATGAATGAAATCAGCCACCAATCCGATTGGTGCAACATCATGACGTAGTAGGTGACGGCGTACGCGGAAGCTATAAGAAGGCGCCGTCTCATACAAACGACAGCCTTTTGCGATGAAGCGAGTGCTCTGTGTGAAGGTGCGGCGACGAGACGCAGTGTCTCGTTCCCTCTCAGGGAACAAGAGTTACAATAGTAACCCGAGACGTTCCCTATATCGAGGGAACTTAACACTGTTACTAATAGTCTGTCTCGCCGCAGGCAACCCTTTCTTAGGGAGGCCAAAGCACACCAAAAGCTGGTCCGACTTCCTCCAATGAGCTGACCTGTCCAAATAAATTCTCAATGCCCTAACAGGGCAGAGCAGGTGCAGCCTAGCTTCCTCTGCCGTCATGTGAGGCGGAGGATGAAATGCCTGAAACAAAAACTGACCCCATCTCCGTAGATGGAACCTTGGGCACATAGCCCGGTCTGGGGTGCAAGATAGCTTTCACCCCGCCAGGGGCAAACTCCAGGCAAGTTGGCGTGACCGCCAAGGCCTGGAGGTCCCCCACTCTCCTCAGAGAAGTGATAGCGAGGAGAAAAGCTACCTTGAGGGTCAGATTTCTTGCCTCAGCCGACTCCAATGGTTCGAAGGGGGCCTCAACCAGCCCTTCGAGAACCACTGCCAGGTCCCAGGCCGGGACTCTGGGACTCTGGCATGAACCGCAGGCCTCAACCTCCTAGCCCCACTGAGGAACCGTATTACCAAGTGGTGTCTACCCAGCGGGCCCCCATCTAAAGGCGAGTGGAAAGCCCCTATGGCAGCCACATACACCTTCAGAGTGGATGGGGTCAGACCGGCGGAGAAACGGTCTTGGAGGAACTCCAGTACTGAGGCTACTGCGCAGTTAACTGGGTTCACCCTCCATTCTCTACACCAGCTAGTGAAGACATTTCACTTAAGGCTATACAGTTTCCTCGTAGAGGGAGCCCTAGAGCTGAGAATGGTCTCTACGGGAAATGCGTACAGACGCCGCCTCGGCCACGTCTGTGTCATGGCATCCAGCCCCAGCGGGGCCGGATGCCTGAGGGCGAACCACAGCGGACAGTGGGTCGTTTCTAGAGATGCAAACAGATCCACTTCCACCGGGCTGAACCTCTCGCACATGGCCTCCACCACCTCGGGGTGGAGCCGCCACTCCCCGGGCCTCAGCCCCTGCCTCGACAGGACGTCCGCTCCCTGGTTCTGGTCCCCTGGGACGTACATCAGTCTGAGAGACGACAGTTTCCCCTGGGACCACAGGAGGATCTGATGCGCCAACCTGCATAGTGGGCGCGACCTCAGACCCCCCTGGTGATTTAGGTACGATACTACTGACATGTTGTCGGATCGTACCAGGACATGGTGGCCGTGGAAGTCCGGGAGAAAGCTCCTCAGAGCTTTGTAAACCGCCAACATTTCCAAGCAATTTATGTGCCAGGAGGAATGCTGGGGTCCCCACAGACCTCTCGTGAACCGGCCTTCCATGACCGCGCCCCAGCCCGTGAGGGAGGCGTCTGTTGAAAGGATTTTCCTGCAACATAATGCTCCTAACACTGGCCCTTGGGACAGGAACCTCGGATTTTTCCATATGACGAGGGAACGAAGGCATTTGCGCGTTATCCTGATCATATGCAAAGTTTTTTCCCTCGAGGAGAACCCCTTAGTTCCCAGCCACCACTGGAGGGGCCTCATGTATAGCAGGCCGAACGGAATCACGTTGGACGCTGCTGCCATGAGACCCAGCAGTCTCTGGAACTGCTTCACAGTGTGGCTGTGGCCTAGCTTCATCCCTGAGACCTCCTTCCAGTATGGACCCAACCCGTGCGGGAGACATGCTTGCCCGCATCGTGGTCGAGTCCCATACTACACCGAGGAACATAGTCCTTTGGGCGGGTACTAACACGCTTTTGCTCGTGTTCAGTCTCAGCCCCAAGCACCTGAGACGGGCTAAAACGACATCTCGATGCCGAATCGCCATCTCGCGCGACTGTGCCATTATGAGCCAGTCGTTGATATAATTCAGTACGCGGGTGCCCTGGAGCCTCATCGGGGCCAGAGCTGCATCCATGCACTTGGTGAAGGTGCGAGGGGAAACAGCTAGACCGAAAGGAAGCACCCGATATTGGTATGCTTCACCCCCGAAAGCGAACCTCAGGAACTTCCTGTGGGCAGGAAGGATGGAGACATCCAGATCTATCGTGACGAACCAGTCCTCGAACTGGATGCGAGTCACGATTGCTTGAATTGTGAGCATCTTGAATCTCCTCAGAGACCGGTTCAAGTACCTCAGATCTCAATCAATCAATCAATCAACTTCATTTATATAGCGCTTTTACAATCACGATTGTGTCAAAGCAGCTTCACAGTGTCAAACAGGATAATATTGCGACAAAATTAGATTTGGCTGTACAGTCGTACTGGAGAAAACAGTGATGTTATCAGCTTATTTTAATTTATTATATAGCAACAATGTTGGCAGATCAGTATTTAAGTTTATAGAATTAAATAAGACCTAATTCATACATTTTATTTGTATAATAAGTTGAATAACTTTAATCATAATTTTAGTGTCCCCAACTGAGCAAGCCAAGCCAATGGCGACAGTGGCAAGGAACCAAAACTCCATCAGGGCGTGATGGAGAAAAATAAACCTTGGGAGAAACCAGACTCAGTCGGGGTGCCAGTTCTCCTCTGGCCAGATCTAATATTGGATGCAAGCCCCCACCCTTTTTGGGAACAGTGAAGTAACGGCTGTAAAAGCCCGACTCCCTGTCTGGGGGAGGAACGCGTTCTATAGCCTCCTTGACCAGCAGAGATTGCACTTCTTGTTCCATAACCTGCCTCTGGGCCGGGGGGACCACGGTCCAGACCACACCACTGAACTTTGGTGGTGGGGCTCCGAACTGCAGTTTTTACCCTCTTCCCACTGTACTCAGGACCCAAGCAGAGATATTCGGGAGGCATGACCATGCGCCGATATATTCTACTTGGGGAACCAGCCTCTCGAGGCTGGTCTCTGGTTCCCACCGAACCTCCTGCCCGACCCCTGAAGCGGCCACCCGGCAGAGCTTAGTCGGGGAGGATTTTCGGTGTGCGCACGCATTCGCTGCCCCACCGCAGTTCAATTTCGAGGCGGCTGGGATGGCGCACGTACGTGGGAAATCGATGAGGCCCGAAGCGTTGTTAACGGCGGGAGCACAGCATCGATTTCCCCAGAGCTGCGGGTTCGGACCGACCTCGGTCGTCCGCCCCCGGGAGGGCCAGCTCAGCCCTAACCCTAACCCTAACTCAATTACGTGGAACCTGTTGACATAAAAAAAAAAAAAGTAAATCCAACATATCTTTTTTCCAACATATCTCACTTTTTTGAGTGCATCTAAAGACAAATGTTGCAATGATTTAACCTTTTTAATTTAATTTAGTTTAATTTTGTGGAGAGTGGTAACTGTAGAGGTTTGGAAAAAGAGGTGGAAATTCTCTGTGCACAGTTATGGCATGGATGAGTTTAAAGAGGATGTTTCCCTTTTTCTCCCATCTCCTGTTCAAGCCTGCAGTTCTGCCTTGGACCTCCGGATCACTGGTGTCACCTCGGGTCTCCGTTTCCTCCAATCCACCTGGGAATCATTCATCACCATGGTGTCATTGAGGGCTTCTCCACCCTCCTCATTTGAACTGTTAAGGCACGAGGATGGTTTAGTTTCATTGTGTTTTGGTTCTGTTTTCCTGTTTGCCTGGAGTGTGTCAGTTTGTTTCCTTGATTAATATTTCATTTTCCTGTTCAGTTAACTAATTTGTCTTGTGTATAATCTCTGTTTGGTTCAGTTCTTTATCCAATCTCATATTGGTTATGATGTGTTTTTTTTCCCCTGTGATTCTTCTATGTATTTTGTAGATTATTGGATTAAAGACTACAGATTAAAGTTTTAATTGACCAATTCATCTTCATGCATATATTATTCAGCCACTCATGACAGTGCGCATTAATGATCAAGTAAAAATTTGCTTGCAGAGCATATGGTTTAAACAAAATATATGCTTAAAGCAAAATATACAAAATAAAAAAGGCTATTGTTAAACATCAAATGTCATTGAGCATCTATAGAGAAGAAAAGCATAAGGTTATTCTAATAGTTCATTCAGGAGCTCAGAGGTTTAATTCTGACAGTATCATCAGGAAACACCTGCATATTTGTGGGAAGAATCTATCAACATATATTATGTTAAAAATATATTACATAAACAGCCCCCCCCCCCCCCCCCACACACACACACACACACAGTAAAAATATTACAGTGTAGTAGTATAATTGTGAATGGAGATCTAAAGCCTTTATAGTGAAACTGAAAGTACTGCAGGGAAATAATAATGATGGCATATTAGGGAAAGAGGCATCAAAATATACACACTCAATGCAATAATATTCATGATTCATGGTGACATGCAGTAAATTACACTGAGATTTAAGATTTAATTTATATCCACTCATAGATCATATAATATTAATGTTTGCCCCTTAACATTGTTGTATAAGATGGAGAAGATTTGGACCCAAACTATTATAAAGCCTGTATTCATTTATTTTTAAATTTAATTACATTTTCTTTTAGATTCTCTGTGATACCTTACGGTAAAAAATAATGATGGAATAGAGACACACATAATGGATATAGTAATCATTCATTTACAGATGTTGCTGACCTTTTTGTAGTGGACTGAATTACTGTGTACCCCCCGTATACACAGAGAGACAGTCCATAACAAAAACACACCTCTCACAAGAGAGCTGTTCATAGTCACATCCTGGTGTTAAAGCTTAAGCCCACATTTCAAGTCTGCGTGCAGAGAGTATCTTAAAGTAAATCCTTTTTGATATTATATAAAATCAAGGTTGTTGTTGAACACCAATGGTCAGTGAACATCTTGAGAAGCAAAGCATAATGTTATTTTATCAGATGGATTTATTGTAGTGATCATTCATTTACAGATGCTTCTGATCTTTTTGTAGTGGACTGAAATACTGTGCCCCAGCCCCCACAGAGAGACAGTTCATAACAAAAACAGACCGCTCACAAGATAACTATTCAGACAGGTCTTCGCTGCGTGCATATGATACGCACTTTATGGCGTATTATACATACGAACCCCCCACCCCACTACCCTAAACCTACCCAAGAGAGCGTGTCATATATACGCCATAAAGTCTGTATCATATGCACGGCAAAATGAGTTTTGGCGTATACATTCCACGACATTGCACATTGGTACTATTTATACGCATTTATGTGTGATCGGGTTGATAAAATCATACGTCATAAAAATTCATCACAATGAAAGTTTGAGGACTGCTTTGAGAGGTCAGTGTTTACTGTAAGGGGTTTATGAAGTGAAATGTTTCACTGTGGCCATTCCATGCACAGTGATCCATGACACTTCAAATACTCAAACACATCCAACACACTTTACATCAACCTCTTGAGAGACGCAACTCATTTTCCTTTCTGCAGGTTCTTGTAAAGCAATTAAAACGTTTAAATGTATATTTGAAATGTATAATGCCATTATATACAATTGATTTATTTAAACTAGACCATAAGAAGTGGACTGTTATGTGTTTATTATTATTTATTTTTCTGTAATGGGCTGAGGTTTTTTGTCACAGTGTGACAAAAACCTGTATTGCACAATGATCTGAACCATATCAAATACTTCAAATATGTTTCTATCATGGACCTACATCTTGCGTTTTTTTTTAACATTCCTTCAAAGATTTGAAATGATAACATAAACACAGTCAGCTATAGGCCTAGTTGACGGTTA
Source organism: Pseudorasbora parva (assembly GCF_024679245.1). Classification (NCBI taxonomy): domain Eukaryota; kingdom Metazoa; phylum Chordata; class Actinopteri; order Cypriniformes; family Gobionidae; genus Pseudorasbora; species Pseudorasbora parva. The sequence continues at coordinate 34,091,003 of NC_090173.1, forward strand.
ACCAGACAACATATGAATACTGAATTCTGTTTAGACTAACGTTTCACCAATGAACGAAAACATTTAGGCCCATGTGCCTATTCTATAGAGGCCAATTTTTTAGCAGTCAGACTGCTAATAAATATACTAGCATTAGTCATAAATAAGTTAATCGAATAAAAAGTTATTAAATTCGTCTTGCTCAATATGTTTCGATAGCTCTCAGTTGACGTTACATTCTTCCTTTGTTTTCATCTCTGCTATTTCTAACCTCAGGAGGCGAGAACAATATTTGAATAAGATTTAATTACAGTTGTTTACAATGATGAGTATCATATATGAAATGATACAGTTCTTTGGCGTAGGCCCCTTCCATAGTCCGAATCCGGAGGGTACAGATGCTTGCAGTTCCTGCCTGAAGATGCAGGAGCGGAGCCTACCCCCAAAAGAACTTATAAATCGTAAGATACCCACCCATTGAGAAATTCTTTGGATGAAGTACCTGAAATATTTGCAAAGAAAATAGATTATATTATTAGAAGAATGGACATTGACATACAGTAGATATCTATAGTAAACTGCCTCGATAGGCTGGGTTACTGAAAGTCGCATAGGCCGAATGAACTACCATGTTAGGCCGTTTAAACTGCCTCAACAGGCCGGGGTACAAAAAGCAGCGTAGGCTGCATGAAGTACCACATTAGGCCGTGTATACTGCCTCGATAGGCCAGGGAACGAAAAGCCGCATAGCCTGCATGAACTGCCATGTTAGGCTGTTTAAACTGCCTCGACAGGCCAGGGCACGAAAAGCTGCATCGCTGAGAACGAGGCTCCGATAAGCCAGTGTGCCCACATAGGTTGAGTAAGGTCACAATAGCCCATAGTGAGAAGACAGCATGGGTGCATAAGTTGGCCTCGATATACCAAATGAAAGGGAGCCATATTAATAAAATAGATATAGGAACTGTCACCATAACCAGATGTTTATGTAGATAGTATACTTGCCGTATAAAATTTTATATTAGGAGTTAAATGATATGCTGTAAACTTATTTGATACTTGTTAAGGCGCATAGGTAATCTTAGTATTACCTGTAAAGGATTGTATATATATAATATAATTTGTTGTTAGTCTGAGAAGTAGAGATTGCATGAGGTTACATATGGTCAATGGAATTAGCAGATCACAGATCTGATTGGGGTAGATATAAAACTACACTGTAAAAAAAAGTAATTTTACAGGTAATGGTTTGTATTTTTTTACAGGATTTTCCAGTTTTTTTTATTATACAGTGAAATACCCAACAGTATCTGTCTGCAACCTAAAAGACTTCAAGTTACGCCCACTTCAAGTTACGCCCACTTCGAGTTACGCCCACTTCAAGTTAAGCCTACTTTCAAATTACCGCGAGAGCGATCAGAGAAGTTTAAATGCTTTTAAATTGCTCTCGCACGTGTTTAACATGAATTACCGCGAGTAATTCCAGTAAACGCGAGGAATTGTCCAGTAAACTGAACATATTCGAGTTAATTAAACGGACTTTTAGCTGTTCTAGGAAAAGAAACCTCAAAGATTACATCTTAAAAATGCTTGTTTTGTCTGTATACAGTAAAGCAAGCTGCAATCTGCATTAGTGGCAAAGTATTTATAATGTATAGCTAGAACCCATTTTCACTAATATAGCTATTTTGGAATTGGGCATTGTGAAACATTTCTTTAAAATAAATAATTAAAAATTATTTTATTCAATGTTTAAAAATAATATTTTTAAACTTTGTTTCATGTCATATTGTATGCCTGATGTGCTCACAATTCATTTTTGACCACACTAATGAACAGCTAAATGCAAAATGCAAACATCTTATGATACTTTGAGAAATTAACTACAAGCACACTCATCACAAAATCTTTTAATGAAGGGCAACACATTGCAGGTTTATGCAAACCCAATCTGTAAATTCTGGCACTAATATTGTCATATAAAATTGTCTCCAGCCACATAAAAACAGTCCATGCTGCAGTATCCTGCAAAATCATTTTTAGAGCACAACCCTCAAAGTTTTCTTCTTTGTCCACATCCCCAGAATCCTTCACAATCTTTGTACACCTCATCGCATTGAATGCAGCTGGAGATCAGATAGGGAGTTCGGTAGGTCCTTCTATAGTCCTCTGAAAATGCGTTCCAGTTTACCACACCTGTTGACAAAAAAAGAGAAAGGTCATGTTTAAAATAAAATAAAAAATGTAGTGTGCCACCACTACAAGAACATTCAGAAATGAAAAGAACACTTATTGCCTAAAACAAAAAGCATTGTAGAATAGCATTATAGCATAGTGTAATGTTAATAACGTAGAGAATGTTATATTATAATCAAAATAATTTTAGCACTAGAACCTTGACTTGAATTATAACTTAGGCTCACACATAGACAGATAAAGGACAAATGTAGAATCGTCACACAAAAGCACCACAACTGCACAAAAATAACAGAGGAAAGTCATAAACTGGTAGCCTGACAAGCCAGACCCACATCAAGATGTTTGGTCTGGAAACTCACCATTGACAGGGCTCAATCCAAGGGGCGGGATAAACGGTTGTCTTTCAAACTCCCTCTGCATGCGATAGGATAGCGCTACACCAACCAGAGCAACGAAGGTGAAACAGAGCTCGCTGATAGATTAAACATTCACCGTATCCGGTCGGCTAAACTCCGAACACATCTTCCTTTTTAAGAATGACTTCAGTGCCGTTCTTTGTTCTTTTCTCAGAGAAAAGATTAACTCCAAGTCTTCCGGAGTCGCGGTCAATGCTGATTCGAAAGACCGCTGCAGTTTCTGTGTTTACTAGAAGCACGCAAACGCAACTCGGCCGTCGTCATTATGGCCCCGCCCGCCGACTCTATACACGACGTGATTGGCCCGTCCAGATTGTGAGGAACACAGCTCAGAAGGGTATTGAGAGTTCCTAGACGACACTTGCGGGCAGATTAAATTTGCTGCCGCTAGGGTGTGTCTAGATTTCTAGGCTAATAAACTGGTATAGAAAATAATAAATTAGGCAACATCTCTGTACAACATGAATTTACATTTAAATAATGGCAAGTGACCCCTCCAGGGGCTATCTAATATGTTGTGTTGCTGGGATCTGCGGGACACAGATTGACAAGCACTGAGTTTGTGAGCGAGTTACTTTCACCTATAAATCATAGGTGCTTTACCTCTAAAAATATGGAAGGAGGGCAGAAGGAAAGAGACAAAACTTACTGTCAAGCCAGCAGAAATGTGCTTCCTTCAGAAAGGATTCCTCTCTCACTATCCTCCAGAAGCGAGTGCATGTGAGAGCAAGGGTACAAATTGCAGGATCACCATCTTGTAGCACCAAAAGGATGAAGGTCATCTGCAAAATTTCCTCAGGCAGCTGTGAATATAAAACATTAGTCACTACAAAATCAGTAGGCTCAATAACAGGTCTCCATCTTTATCATCATTGACCAGGAAGGGTGAAGGACCACTCTTAATTGGAATGTTCTGTAGCCTTCACATTTGTGTCCTGCAAATGCATATACTGGAGGTCTTCAACCCTGCTCCTGGGGATTCAATGTCCTGCTGTATTTCAGCGATTCTGAAGAGATCAGGTGTGTTTGATTAGAATTGGAGCTAAACTCTTCAGGATAGTGGGTCCCCTGGAACAGGGTTGAAGACCTCTGCCATATATGTAGTTATTGTTGCATCTTGGATTAAGCTACAGAATACATATAGATGCCTGCAAAATGCCAATTCCCTCCGGTGAGGACTCAACTCTGCATGGCTCCTTTGCCTTGCATGTTTTTTTGGGGACAGGTTCCTTTAAAACAAGGGAGTTAGATGCATATAACATAATAGCTTAGTACATGTAAAGCACAAGAAAAATGATTACTTTAGACCAAGTTTTTGGGCCATAATTCTTACCAGGGTGACCTCATCATATTTCCTATTCCTAGGGATGTGGAAAATTGGGTCCAGACTTCCCCTGGCCATCTTTATTCCCTGCTCGGTAAAGTGAGCAAACCTGCGGCCATGGCTGTAGTAACAAGTTAAAATAAAACAAAAATGTTTACCTTTCTGCCCCAGATTACTGCTAATAATAGTATCTTTATCTGAATTTTTTTGAAGACACTGGTACCCTTCACTCTCAAGATTATCCACCAACATTGTGCACCACCCCCTCCTTAAGCACGGCATGTCATGCTGAAGAAAAGAACAGAGTACAATACATTTACAATTCAAGTTGCAAGTTAAAGTTCATTTTGAGGCCCAACTCACTTTTCAAGTTGGAAAGGGCTTAACTGGCCCACTTTATATCAAGCAAAAAAGGATGACAATCCCTGACTTAAACCCTAACCCAAATTCTATATATTATAACCCATATCTATATGAGCATTGACATTATACTTACAATTGTAAAATCAAATGGAGCCTCCATGACAGCATACCAGCAGTACTGCTGGTAATCGGCCCGCGCGGCCCGGGGAGAGAAAAGAAAAACAACAGAAAAACAAAGGAGGGGACACAACATCACTTCCGCGCCCTCGGGGGCGGAGACTCACCACCTCACTTCCGGCACTGGAAGTGGTTCTTCTCCGCGATGTCCCTCCTCCTGTTGCGGGTGTCCCGCTGTCACATGCCTGTCCTGTCTTGTGTGCACATGTGGGTTTGTTATGTTGAGCATGTGTCATTGTCAGATCCCTCCCACTTGTCATCTGATTAGTGTTATTGGCCCCACCTGTGTTCCCTGATTCCCTTTTGATTTCTTCTCTTTAAAAGCTCCTTGTGTTTGTCAGTCTTGGTCGGATCGTTGTATGTCTCGTCTACGTCTCCCGGTTCCCCTGTCATTCCTTTGGTATGTTTGAGTCTTTGGTTTATGTTTTATGATTATGTGTTTTTCCCCCCTCGTGGGTTTTGTTTTGAGTTTATGTTTTATTTTATAATAAATTATCATTTTCTGCACTTGAGTTCTCGCACCAGTTTTCCTTTGTGTGTGTAACGTGACAGAACGATCCGACCTTACTATGAGGACTCAGCAGAGAAGGTCTCCATCGGTGCCAGTTCCGGGGGTCCCGAGTCCGGGGATCCCGAGTCCAGACATGGCCTGGAGGGCTGTAATGGGAGGCTTTGTGGTGGCAGTCCTGCATGCTTGGGAGAAGCACAGGGTGTCATCCACAACTCCGGTGGTCCCAGTTCCGGTGGATCAGGTTCCGGTGGTCCCAGTTCCAGTGGATCAGGTTCCGGTGGTCCCAGTTCCGGTGGATCGTGTTCCGGTGGTCCCTGTGCCGGTGGATCGTGTTCCGGTGGTCCCAGTTCTGGTGGATCGTGTTCCGGTGGTCCCAGTGCCGGTGGATTGTGTTCCGTTTGTCCCAGTACCGGTGGATCGTATTCCAGTGGTCCCAGTGCCGGTGGATACTGCTGGACTGGAGAAGTTTCCCCGACGCCCTGCCGTGCGCCGCTGAGGCTCCCGGTTCCCCTGTCATTCCTTTGGTATGTTTGAGTCTTTGGTTTATGTTTTATGATTATGTGTTTTTCCCCCCTCGTGGGTTTTGTTTTGAGTTTATGTTTTATTTTATAATAAATTATCATTTTCTGCACTTGAGTCCTCGCACCAGTTTTCCTTTGTGTGTGTAACGTGACACCCGCCTCTTCTGCGTCCTACTCCTCCACGGAGGGGGCGCACGAGAGGCCATGCTGCTGCGTTGGCCCAGTCGATGATCCTCGGATCTCGAACACCCTCACCCAGGGACACCCTCCTGCCTGGGTGCCACCCCGGACCTTAGCGGATTACACGTTCTATATGCCGCTGAGCGCGCCCTCGCCTCTCTGAACTTTCCCACCACCGCCTCGACTGAGGTGCCGAAAAGCTCAGAGGGTGAGACCGGGGCATCGAGGAGAAAAGCCTTTTCTTTCCCCCCGATGTCCGCCAGGTTCAGCCACAGATGCCTCTCCGTGGCGACCATAGCCGCCATCGACTGTCCGATGGCGACTGCTGTGTGTTTGGCCACCCGGAGAGAGAGAGATCCGTGGTGCAGCGCAACTCAGCCATCGCATCAGGGGGCCTTCCCCCTGATCGAGGTCCCTCAGCAGATCAGCTTGATAGGCCTGCAACACCGCCATTGTGTGCAAGCCCGCCGCCGCCTGACCCGCCGACGTGTATTAATGGTTTCGACGGCAGGGCTGGAGCTCTTAGTGTCGATGGCCGCCCGGACGCGAGATAGTTCGCGAACGTCTCGTCGATGGGCGGCATTGACACATACCCTGCCTCTGCCAATCCCTCGACATCAGCGAAGTTAAAATGCTGATGCCGATGGATTCGCACGAGTAGGGTTTCTTCCATGCCCCCACGACCTGCTCATGAAGATCGGGGAGGAATGGAAGGCTCCCGGGAGCTGGGCGGCTATGGTCGGGGAGAAACCGATCGCCCAATCTGTCAGGGCGGGCGGCCTCTCCCCTGGCTCTCTGCCACGTCAGCTGGAGTCTCAGCGCCGCGCGCCCCATCACATCTAACAGCTCCCGATACACGGGGCAGGATGGCTGGGAGGATTCAGCCTCGTCTCCATCCGACTCCTCCTCCGTCAGCCTGCTCTCGCGACCTGGCTGATCGTCCGTGAGAAGTGTACTCTCCAGACGATGAGCCAGGTCCCTCTGGGAGCCCCAGGACAGACGGCGCCGCTCAGCCTTAGGGTGAGCGGGACCGCTCCCAGATGCTGGCTCTTCTTCCCTCGAGAAGAAGGCCAGGTGAGAGCGGAGCGTCCTCAACGGAAAACGCTCGCAGTTTGCACGGGAGGCCCCCTCGAGAACCTCCCGCACGTGCTCTTCCCCCAGGCAGAGCACAAAAAGGGTATGTGTGTCCTCAGGCGTGAGAAACCTGGGACAGGGATCAGCGCACTTCCTGTACGCTCCCTTCAACTTACTTGTGCATTTCATTTTTTTTTTTTTTTTAGACTTTCCAGCGAACCAGACAGAACAGTCCCTGAAGACGAAAGGATAGCGTCATGTTGGCACGGAGCCCTTTTATACTTCCTGGTCGCACGGTGATGACATCACCAGCTGCCGATGGTCAGTAGGATTGTGATTTGATAGCGATTTCAGACACCTGTCACGCTGAAGGCGTTCCCCGTAGCGTCAGCTGACGCAGCGCGAGTTCCCTTTCGAAAGGGAACTGCTTTAGGTGGAACTGAGGAGAAGGGAAAAAACTAAAGCTGCGTCAGAGAGCGCTGACCCTGTGCTGCCATCATTTGGGCCTTATTCCATTAACACAAGTCCAATGCCAGTAAAGGAAAGGAAAGTAAAAGAAAAAGCTGCATGTGTGAAAAGGGCTATAGACATATTACATTTACTGGAAAACTTCACTCACCATCATCATAAAGATTCCACAGTCAATGCCAAATTGTTGTTGATGGAGTCCCTGTTTAAAAGAAGAAAAAAAAAACATGTTTAATAACCAGCAAATTACAAAAGTTGAAAGATTTAGAGATTTGGGTTAGTGTGAAAGGGCATTGCTTGGTGGTTTGAAGGGTTTGTAAGTGTAAAACTTGAAATAGTTAAAGTAGTAATTGCCCAAGTTGTGCCAAACCAATAATTAATAAATAAAAAAGTGATATGCAGATAAAATGTCCTTGATATTCTACCTCAACATCCAGGCTTGTTAGTTCTGTCAATGGTCCAGAGACAATGGCCCTCATTTATCAATCTTGCGTAGAATTTGGTGTATATGTTGGCGTAAGATTATGCTTACACTCCTCTCACCGCCTGATTTATGAAACTGTGCGCACCTCTGCAATTCAGGTGTACGCAATACTTGCCCTTGATAAATGCGGCGGCTGAAAACGATCGTCATTAGAATAACACGCCCCTAAATATTCAAGTCTCCGCCTCTCCCACGCCCTCATTTTACGTCATGGACAAACAGAAGACGGCAAAGAAGCGAAACTTCTCCGACGTGGAGATCGGGCGCGCTCAATCATCTCACTACTCCACTAGTTAGGGCACTGATTAGGACATAAGTCAATGGGCTGACTCCCTGATCAGTGCCCTGACTACTGAGCTAGTGAGATGATTGAGCCGCGCCCATCAAGACCATCACCAGGGAAGTGAAAAAAAAAAAAACGAAATTGTTTTATTTGGGAGTTTAAAGAGTGGGATTAAAGGCACCTACAAAAACAAAATATGGACCCAAATTACGAGTACTCTTAATAGTGTGGAGGTTGATAAGTGCACTCCAGCAGTTTAAATAGATGTTTGGATGATAAATTACCATCACAATGCATTATTTTACAGCACGTTTTGAAACAATTAGCATTTAATTTCGTATCACGGGACATGTATTGGGGTGTACAATAGTGATGATGATGTGATGTGGAGTACTACCATTCATTCACATTAATGATTACATGACAATTTGTAAGATTCTTATTATTATTATTATTATGATTATTATTATTCTTAATGACGCTTGTTATTCAGAAGAAGAATGTCGTTTTTATTGATTTTATTATTATTTAAAAGAAGAAGGTCATTTTTATTATTTTGTCAGTCTGAATCATTGTAGTCCCAGTCCGTGCGCAGCTGCTGGGCCAGGCGGGCCTGAAACGTCAGATAAAGCGCACAGGCTCGCGACTGGAGGAATACATATGCCTACAAATCAAACGCTTTGGTAAAGTCACACAAATTAAACATTGACGTTCATGTTGCACAAAAATAAACACTGAATGTTGTTGTTGTGTTTTTTAACAGTGGGTCATATAGCATATCTTGTCAGTGCGTTTTGTGGTGTTAGGAATTGTTTTCTGCGCATTTTTCCACTAACTCAAACGTGCGTACACCACCTCCTGAGCTGGCGTAGGATTTGAGCGTGCCGTACGCCAACGTCCATATTGATAAATCTCAAAGTCACCGTGGGTTTGGGTGTACGCAAGGTGTACGCTGGAAATTTGGTGTACGCACTTTTGATAAATGAGGGCCATTGTGCTGTGCAAAAGACCTGATAAAAACAAAAAGGGCATCAGAAACTTCTATAAAGTACTGCAGCACACAAAGTTCTGTTGAGGAACACATTGTTTTTGAGCTACAGGATATGTTATTCTGAGGAACACGACTGGCAAACAGCAGTAGTTCAAACTATCTGCGAAAATCTTGTGAACACGACTAACATTTCAAACAATCTGCGGAAGTCTTGTGAACACGACTAACATTTTTTTAATGAAATATTTGTTTGACTTTCTGTTTAAAGCTACACTGTGTGATATTTTCCCCCATCTAGTGGTGTAAAGGTATATGACATCCAGTGAATAATAGTTTCTGCTCCTCTCAATTTCGATTTCGTTTCAACTCCTACGGTGGCCGATTTAGTCATGGCTTCCAGTTCGACCTCTTCGGTGAGTGTTGCTTGATGTGATGAGGTAACTTTTGAAAACGATTATAATTTGCAATTATTTAATTTACCAAATGATCTATGATCAAATTAATCTATGTAAAATGAATAATAGTTTTACGTTTTCGTTATTTTTAACCAGTCCATTCCTAACATCAGCTATCAGGTTATTTTATCAGTGCTATCGTTTTTGTGTATATTGTACGACATCACTAGCGTAAGGCAAACAAATTATAATGCAATTAAAATATTAATCTCATGTTATCCGTCATAGAACACGGATTTATGTTATAAGGTAAACAATACTTTTTCATCATTGACGCGAGGAAAACTATCCTAGACATCGTTCTAGTGTTATGCACAGCACACCATGATACAATTAGCCAAGCAACAATAAAACTTCCAATATACACAAATAGGCTGAATTAATATTACCTGTCGAAAAGAAAGCAGGCAACGCCAGCGTTCTTTTTAAAATCGTTGCTCCTCATGAGCTCTTTCCATCTTGGAAAGGCCACTCCAATATTTACTTTTGTCTTGTTGATTTGCCTGTTGTGTTGCCGTCTTAATTCTCTTTTCCGCTTTCCTGGCGACTCTGATACATATCCCGCAATGTTACTAGTAGGTCCCCGACCCGGGTCGAATTCGGTAATCAATTCCGGGACTTGGTTGCTTTCACACAGAAGGCGACCCGGCAATGCTCCGGGAATATTGCGGGTCCGACGTGCATTTAGAAAGGGGCTTAAGAGTGATCCTCCATCATCATATAGCAGCCTCAAGCAATCCTCCTCTTCACATTCGACACGGTGCCATCGAGTGTAAAAACGCGAAAAGCGAAGCTTGAATTTACGGGTATATCCCTCTTTGGCAAATGTACTTTCAAGATGGAGGAGCAACATGGCGACCGCCATCCGAACCCTCAACACTTATGTATTTTCAATGGTATATTATAAAATTACGAGAATGCATTATTACTTGAAAGAAGTAAATATACATTAATGAGCACATATATTTTTGAAAGAACTAAGTGATTTTAGCTAAGAATAAACTAAAAAAGTTACACAGTGTAGCTTTAATTAAATACATTTATGGTGCTTTTGTGGCACACTAAAGAGAGTAGTGTCACTTTACTGTTAAAAATTAAATTATTTCAGCCAAAAGTATTTGTTTTGTTCTCTTTTTATATTGGCCCATTTTACCTGAATGTTATGCCATGGCTCGAGAAGGTACCTGCTAATACTCTATAACTCTCATAATTTTAAAACAACTATACTTTTTCACATTAAAATGTATATACATATTTAAGAGACCCATGCTAATTTATAAAAATATAATTAGATCTCATGCTTATTTGATTGTATTATAAGTCATTTAACAAAACGTTTTAGCTCACTTCACCCCTACAATTAAGACCAACATTTTTTGAGTAATAATAATAATAATAATAATAATAATAATAATAATAAAATGATGTGCTCATTTGTTTTTCAATTCCACAAATTGACAAGTTTCGCCAATGTCAAATTTAGATGTAGCCTTAGGAATTATTTAGAAGGATATGTAAATTTATTATTTTAAAATAAAGTTATTTTATTTACGTTTTACATCCCAGGACGTCTTTCGGAAAAAGAGTAGGGGTGTAACCCCGGCATCCTGGCCAAATTTGCCCATTGGCCCCTGTCCATCATGGCCTCCTAATAATCCCCATATCCTGATTGGCTTCATCACTCGGTCTCCTCTCCACCAATCAGCTGGTGTGTGGTGAGCGTTTTGGCGCAATATGGCTGCCGTCGCATCATCCAGGTGGATGCTGCACATTGGTGGTGGTTGAGGAGATTCCCCCCTTCTATGTAAAGCGCTTTGAGTGCCTTGAAAAGCGCTATATAAATCGAACACATTATTATTATTATTATTATTATTATTATTATTATTATTATTATTAATATTATGGGCATGGTAAGCAGAAATAGATGAAACATACACCTTAAGTGCAGCAGGGGTCAACCCAGAAGAGAATCGCTCTTGTAGAAAATCTAGCACTGAACCAACGGGGCAGTTGACTTTATCTAACTGTCGTTCTTGACACCAAGAAGTGAACAACCTCCACTTCAGGGCATATAGTCTCCTCGTGGATGGAGCTCTGGAGCTAAGAATGGTCTCCACTACCTCGGTAGAGAGACCAGACTCTATGAGCTCGGCCCCCTCAGCGGCCAAACCCACAGGTTCCACATTTCTGGGCAGGGGTGAAATATTAAGCTCTCCGCCTGAGATAGAAGATCCATCCTGATCGGAATCTTTCAAGGTGAGCCATCGAGCAGTTTTACGAGGTTCGAGAACCAAATCCGGCTCGGCCAGTAAGGAGCTACTAGCAGTAGACTTATCCCCTCCCGGCGAACTTTCCCCAGAACTCCCTGGAGCAACACAATTGGGGGAAATGCGTACAGACGCCGCCTCGGCCATGTCTGCACCATGGCATCCAGTCCCAGAGGAGCTGGATGTGTCAAAGAGAACCAGAGTGGACAGTGCGTCGTATTCTGAGACGCAAACAGATCCACCTCTGCCTGGCCATAAACCTTCCATTACCGCTCCCCAGCCCGTGAGAGAGGCATCTGTCGTCAGGGTGATACGACGACATTGTGCCCCAAACACCGGACCTTGGGACAGAAACCAGGCTTCCTTCCATATGACCAAGGCACGGAAACATCGCAGCGTAATCTTGATCATACGAAAAGGGTTCCCCCTTGGGGAAAGCCCTCTGGTCCTGAGCCACCACTGTAAGGGCCTCATGTACAGCAGGCCAAAAGGAATCACGTTGGACGCCGCTGCCATTAACCCCAGCAACTTTTGAAACTGCTTGAAAGTGATTGATTGGCCTAGTTTTACTCTATTTACATGTGACAGAATCACAGCAATGCGTGTGGGTGAAAGCACTTGCTTTCGGATTGCTACGGAATCCCAAACCACGCCTAGAAACGTGGTCCTCTGTACTGGAGAAAGCACACTCTTCTTCGCGTTCAGCCTCAACCCCAACTTTTGAATATGCGCGAGGACGATGCCGAACCGCCATCTCGATGCCGAACCGCCATCTCCTGGGACTGTGCCAGAATCAGCCAGTCGTCTATATAGTTCAGAATGCGTATGCCCTGCAGCCTGAGCGGGGCCAGAGCTGCATCTACGCATTTCGTGAACAAGCGGGGTGAGAGAGCTAGACCAAATGGAAGAACCTGATACTGGTACGCTTTGCCCCCGAAAGTGAACCACAGGAACTTCCTGTGTTGTGGAAGGATGGAGACATGGAAGTTTGCATCCTTCAGATCTATTGTGACAAACCAATCCTTGAATCTGATTTGGTTCACAATCTGACTTAGCGTCAGCATCTTGAATTTTAGTTTCTGACTGTACAATTCAGACGACGAAGATCGTCTGAATTGTATGGGGAATGGGGCGCAACCCTCCATCCTTTTTTGTAACTAAGAAGTACCGGCTGTAAAACCCAGACTCTCTGTTCTGTACAGGGACCTGTTCTATAGCCTCCTTTTTTAACAAGGTTTCTACTTCCTGTTCCATTATCAGAGCCAGGCTGCTGGCGTCAGGACCTTTTTTGGCCTGAAGCCTTCTTCGCCTGAAGCACGACCCTCAGGTCAGTTCAGAAGGCTTCGGCTGAGAGTGCCGACCTGGCCCACCGTATCTTTGAGGTGGAGCTCGAGATGCGACACTCTCTTTTTGCTGCTGCCTGTACGAAGAGCTAGACGGCTGGGGCTGTTTACGCCCAGCAGCCCCAGAGGGTTGGTGGCGGCGCGGGAGATATTTTTTAAAAGCAGGGGTGGACTGTAACTAAGTACATTTACTTGAGTACTGTAATTAAGTACACTTTTTGAGTATCTGTCATTTACTGGAGTATATTTTTTTCTGGATACTTTTACTTTTACTTATTTGAAAGACAAATATCGTACTTTTTACTCCACTACATTTCTATCAAAAGTTGTTTCTGCAGCAGCTCTGAAAGTCGGAGGATGATTTTTTCCATCTTTAAAAGTTTTTTTGGTGTTGTTGTTTCAGACAGTCTGTCAGGAATCACTCTTATAGGTTCATATACATTTCCCCAAATTTTTTTGAACACTGATCAGTTCATAGCAAAATGGAAGAAGACCATTCTTAGGCACAGTGTGTGCACCCATAGCCTTACTTTGAAAGTATGTTTCAGTAAAAAAAAAAAAAAATCAAGATTAGTTTAGTTGGCACACACTTGCTGCATGTCTTATTAAAAATATTAACAATATAAACATCTGGGAGAAAGAGAAGAGGAAAGTTGGGAGAATATCAGATGTGTATCAGTGTATTGGATCTGTGCATTTGGCCTTAAAGTGACATCAGCTTTGTAAAGAGCTTTGTAACTTATATACAAGTATTTAAATGAGTTTAAGTTAGTCGTATGCTAGTACGTCAGATGGAGCATCACTGAATGACTTAAACCATGATGACAGTGTGCATTCATACAACAATAATTAAATAATGCATTGGCATAAAAAAAAATTACTTTGATACTTAAGTACTTTTGAAAACGAATACTTCTGTACTTTTACTTGAGTAAAATCTATTTTTACAACTTTCACTTGTAACGGAGTAATATTTGACCAGTAGTACTTTTACTTTTACTCAAGTAATAGTTCTGCCAGAAAGACTCGGGAGAATAGATACTGTGACAATAGTCCATTTTTTAACAACCCAACAAGCAATAAAGTACTTTGGCATAGGCCCCGTCCGTAGCTCGCAATCAGAGGGTATGGACTCTGCATATCCTGCCTGAAGATGAAGGCAGAGGCGCAGCCGACCCCCCCCCGTGAGGTATGGAAGGGACCATCCTGTTGGTGGTGGGGTGGAGTAGGGAAGGATTTGACTTGGAGGTGGTGGGGAGGATGGCGGTGAATTGGAGCGTCAGCATCTGCGAACTCAAACATGAGTAAGTACCGATCTTTTATACCCGAGTATTAGAATGTGATTGGATAGATAGAAGTTAAAGTGACGTAACAATTAAGTCTTCCTGGCAGAACTTATGCTAAAGCTTTCATTTCTGCCAGAAAGACTCGGGAGAATAGATACTGTGACAATAATCCATTTATTAACAACCCAGGAAGCAATAAAGTACTTTGGCATAGGCCCCGTCCGTAGCTCGCAATCAGAGGGTATGGACTCTGCATATCCTGCCTGAAGATGAAGGCAGAGGCGCAGCCGACCCCCAAAAATGAGGTAGAAGAATGCTTCCACCCGGACGGAGCCTATCCCCCAAAACAGTAAATAAAATAGACCCACCGGTCTTGTGTCCTGGAGTTCATATAGAGAAGAAGAACAAGAGTTAACATGTGAAGCATGGACATGGAACGCCGTCTGCTGATGGCTAAACAGAACTTGAAATTATATTTTGTAGATGGGCCCTACACATGAGCAATTGATATCTGCTGCTGCTGCGTAATTGTAAACGTTTTTGGCCCTTGCTGATACCTCCAAAAGTATTATATATATATATATATATATATATATATATATATATATATATATATATATATATATATATATATATATATATTTATTTTTATTTATTTTTTTTTTTTTTTTTTTTTTAAGTACACGTATAAACTACAGAGACAAGGCCGCAGGGCCACACGGAGACATGGCCGCAGGGCCACACGGAGACATGGCCGCAGGGCCACACGGAGACAAGGCCGCAGGGCCACACGGAGACATGGCTGCAGGGCCACACGGAGACATGGCCGCAGAGCCACACGGAGACAAGGCCGCAGGGCCACACGGAGACATGGCCGCAGGGCCACACGGAGACAAGGCCGCAGGGCCACACGGAGACAAGGCCGCAGGGCCACACGGAGACATGGCCGCAGGGCCACACGGAGACAGGGCCGCAGGGCCACACGGAGACATGGCCGCAGGGCCACACAGAGACATGGCCGCAGGGCCACACGGAGACATGGCCGCAGGGCCACACGGTCAGTTAGACCACATAGACAAGGCCGCAGGGCCACACGGTCAGTTAGACCACATACACAAGGCTGCAGGGCCACACGGTCAGTTAGACCACATAGACGAGGCCGCAGGGCCACATGGTCAGTTAGACCACATAGACGAGGCCGCAGGGCCACACGGTCTGTTAGACCACATAGACGAGGCCGCAGGGCCACACGATCTGTTAGACCACATAGACAAGGCCGTAAGGCCAAACGGTCAGTTAGACCTAGACAAGGCCGCAGGGCCACACGGTCAGTTAGACCACATAGACAAGGCCACAGGGCCACACGGTCAGTTAGACCATAGAGACAAGGCCGCAGGGCCACACGGTCAGTTAGACCACATAGACAAGGCCGTAAGGCCACACGGTCAGTTAGACCACAGAGACAAGGCCGCAGGGCCACACCACCAACATTAGTTGTATAGGGAATTACCTGAACCATTACTGGAGAGCTTGCTGAGCTTCGAGGATGATTTTAGAATCTGGTCTTATGTAAGACTCGAATGCAGAAGAAGACCATCTGCCCAGGATCTTGATGGCTGCGGTGGAAATGCCCCGTTCAGCTGCTGAAGTGGCTGCCCCAATCCTGAAGGAATGACCGGTGTACTGGGAGGGAAGTAGGCTACAACTTTTGAGGACAGAAACTAGGTGATTCCTAAACCAGGCTTTAGAAAGGGGTGCTCCGTTAAGTAGGATAAATAGAGGGGAATTATCTGAGGACCTTTGACGAACTTTAAGAAATTTAAGCATGGATGAGAAGGGGCAGAAATTGTTGCCAATTTTAGAAATTGTTAGTGTGACTCCAGAACCTTCAGAATCTGTTTTAGAGTGCTTGAGAAACAGCGTAAAGAATTTAGGTGAAAAGCGTAAATAAGAGAAGGAAAGACCGTAGGCAGGATTGAAATGATTGGTTGCTGAAGTAAATTCCCCCGGACGCATGAACCCATAGAAAGCAGTTAGAAACACCACTTCTAGTAAAATATTGTTATATGTGCAAAATAGCCCGTTGCGGATGGAAGTAATTAATCTTTGCAATAAGGGTAAAGTGAAAGGCAACCGTTTGTCTGGAGAAATACTAGAGGATTTAGTAATGCCTTTAAGCAAAAGCCGGATGGAAGTAGCAGAGAAAAGACTTGGAAAATCGGGATTAAAATATTTGGCATAAAACTGAATTCCTGCGAGTAATCTCCGAATTGAAGCAGGTTTAAGATTACGTTGTTCGAAATTAAAGGTAAGAAAGGAGCAGACAGTTGAAATCAAAATGGGAAATATAGGGATCTGAAAGGAAAAGCAGAACATTAAAAAAAGAAGACCAAGAAGAAGTGTAAGCTTTATAGGTAGAAGGAGCTACTCCTTTAGACATATAATGTCTGGCTGATCTGACCAAGTCGTCTAATTTAACATTGCTGCTGATAGGGGCGGGCAAGGTGTGGGATCCATGCTGGCTGAAGGGCAAAGCCGTCTGAAAGTCTGAAAACGAAAACGGGATAGTGCATCAGCAATGACGTTAGAGTGTCCGGGTATGTGAACCGCTTTAATGATAAAATTATGGACGACTGATAGCCAGATTAGGCGTCTAACGAAAGGCATGATCGTTGAGCAAGATGATCTGCCTTTATTGATGATGGCGACGACGGCTTCATTATCACAGAACATCATGATACGTTTCCTTGTCCATTTTGGACCCCAAATTACGCTGGCTATGACTATAGGATAAAGCTTGTGGAGCGCGGAAGAAAAGGAGCCAGGGCTATACGCGGGAAATGCGATTGGCCATTTCTCTGCGAACCATTGTCCTTGAAAGAATCCCCCAAATTCAATGGATGGTGCAGCGTCGGTAAAAAGGTGTAGGTCTGTAGATGATTCAAACGCATCGTTATAAAAAAAAGAAATACCGTTCCAATCGTTTAATAACTGAGTCCAAAATTTTATATCGGACATGCATCCTTCGTCTAAATGAAGGGAATCGCTTAGGTTAGGCGTAGAATGAGCCAATGTTAGCAAACGAGAAATGAAAGCCCTTCCTTGCGGAATTATACTCATGGCAAAATTGAGGTGACCGAGTATGGAAAGTATGTCACGTTTCGAAACGACACGTAATGAGGAAAAACTTTCCAAAAAGGATCTGATCCTTGCGAGCTTTTCTTGAGGAAGGGAAGCTTGCATTTTTACCGTATCGAGAGAAATGCCTAGAAATTCAAGCGAAGTTGAGGGACCCGTTGTTTTTTCCGCGGAGAGAGGCACGCCGACGTCATGAAATACCTGTTTAAGTATATCTAGGATGGAAGATTGAGAATTAGGAAAATCAATCAACAAAAAATCATCAAGTAAATGCAGAACAAAAGGAAGCTTACAGACATTCAGCAGGATCCAGCACAGAGCCTCCGAAAGACTGTTGAATATGTGGGGGCTACTTCTACACCCGAATGTGAGCCTTACAGCAAAATAAAACGTAGAATTCCATTTGACTCCAAAAAGATGCCAGTCAGAAGGGTGGATTGGCATGGTTTTGAAAGCGTCTGTGATGTCGGCCTTAGCTAACCAGGCTCCTTGGCCAGCTAACTTGATTAACTGGATGGCGTTGTCAACCGAGGCATAGTGTAGAGAGAAAGGAGTTAAAGGAATGCATTCATTAACACTTGCTATGTTGGGTGAATGAGAAGACATATCGAAAATGAGACGTTTTTTGCCAGAATATTTGAGCGTTGCAATGCCGATAGAATTAACCCGAAAGGGAGAGAAAGGAGAAGAAGAAAAAGGGCCGATGACATATCCTTTATTGACTTCTTTTTCTAGTAGTGCTGCAACCACGTCGGGTTCATTTCTGGCTGACTGAAAAATGTTTGCAACGAAAAAAACAGAAAGGTGTGAAAGAACTCCTACCCGAAACCCTTGAGACAAGCCAGTGATTAAATAATCCACAAAAACCGGATCGGGGTGAGAAAAAAAGATAATTTGAAAGGTTGGGATGTTGATAGGAGTAGATGGGTGACTATTCAGAATTTTCTCTGATTGTGGGCTTTCCCTAAGGCTGCAGGTTTGTACCGGCGTAGGCAGACGGATTTCGGGTGTGGATCCTTGCAAGAACTACAGATGTGAAGAAATTTACAGTTAGGGTATACAAAAACAGATTCATTGAAACGAGAACAAATAGGAAAACCATTGAAATTTGTGGTATGGCGACCTCTGCTGTCCGAAGAGGGCCTTACTTTTTCAGCACTATGGACAACAGCCGGATCTTTGTTTCCGAATGCTTTGGGGCAAAGTGCGGCCGAATGCCCGTGAGCGCTGCAAATAGCGCACGCCAAGATTTTTTGTTCGCCGAAATGACAGACGAGCAGTTCCGTGTCTGTAACTGACCAGTCAATCCTTGAATTGAAGAGTGCGATAAATGACGCGGATTTAGCGGAAAGTGACTTGTGGTACTTGTAAAACAACGTGCCTCAGTATCGTTGGCTGAAATCCGCAATCATAGATAAGTAGAGATCTAGCTCTTCCCTTCTCTCTGGAAAACTTTGGCACAAAATGTCTCTGTAAATGCCGAATGCAATAACGAATTCACCAAATGAAAGATTGCGTTGCAGACGAGGATCAAAGGTTTTAAGAAACACTGCCACGTCCCCACAATCCACCATCTTTCTGTCGGCAGCAGGTGAAGGGAGTAGTAAAGAAGCCAGATTAACATCCTTACCTTGGATGATGTTATTTCTTAGGTGAGGAGACACAGTTACGGCAGCTGGCGAAACGAAACGCCTACCGAAATTTTGAGCGGGAGCCGCTGTAGAGAGGTTGAAGATTGGAGAAGATAGTGGTGCCTGAACGTCTTGGAAAGGCGTCTGAATCGAGTGTAGACAAGTAGGCATGGTAGAAGATGTGGTAGGCTCGTTCGAGGGGTTACTTGATCCGAAGGAGAAGGAATGTAGCTGCGGAATCGCCGATGAAGTCATGGCCGGGTCTAAGCTGAGATTGTGGTGTGAGAAACGATGTTCGAACGCCGACATCTTGGACTCCAATCCTTTAACTGTTTGAGCGAGGCTTTGGACAGCAGAAAGGAGCTGATCATTCGTGTTTTATGGTTCGGCTCTTTGTGGAGAAGATGGTAGCCAAGCAGGTATTGCTGATCTTTTTTCTGGGTGAGGTGAAGATGATTTAGCGGACCTTTTCTTTCCGGTTGGTTTGGGTTGGGCTGCCGAAGTTGAGGCTTTTGAAGCGATGGACACTAATGGAATACCAAAAGTGTTCTGGGCCAGGAGGTATAGATCTTCTCTGGAGAGGCCTTGACTAACCGGTATGCCGGCTTCCTCGAGAGCTTTAATTATGTCCTCAGATGACCTGTGGGCCCATGGAGAGGTACGGCTCTGAATCCGAGAGCTGCGACGTGCAGCAGGAGGAGAAGGTGAGACGAAATCATCGTCAGAGTCAGAGTAGTCGCAGACAAATTGCGTGTCTTTAGACATTGTCGGCAAGTGACGCGTGCAACTGAATTGGAGCGTCAGCATCTGCGGACTCAAACATGACTAAGTACCGATCTTTTATACCCGAGTATTAGAATGTGATTGGATAGATAGAAGTTAAAGTGACGTAACAATTAAGTCTTCCTGGCAGAACTTATTCTAAAGCTTTCATAGTTGTGTACTTTGTCCACCTCTGTTTAAAAGCCTCCGCTTGTTTTTTATTCTCCTGAAATCTTTCAACGACTTCATTTACAGCGTAGCCAAACAGACCAGTGGGTTCAACTGGCGTATCAAGGAGAAAAGCCCTGTCCTTATCTTTAATGTCAGATAAATTGAGCCACAGATGTCTCTCTGTTGCCACCAAGGCTGCCATAGATTGCCCAATAGCTCTAGCGGTCTCCTTGGTGGCTTTCAGAGATAAATCTGTGGCCCGGTGCAGTTCGCGAACCGCCTCAGGGCTCACTGTTTCACCGCCATCCAAATCCACCAGCAGTTCAGCCTGGTACGCTTGCAAAATACTCATAGTATGCAAACACACACCAGCCTGTCCTGCTGCCATGTACGCTTTCCCCACTAGCCCTGATGTTGTCTTTAATGGATTAGTGGGGAGCGTGGGGGCCTTCAGGGACAATGCCGAAGCAGGGGACAGATTACTAGCAAGCGTCTGATCCACTTTAGGCATCGACCCATACCAATATTCTTTCAGCCCCCTTATATCACTATATGTTTTTACTTGAGGGTTGAAAAGACGTGATGAATATGGTTTACACCACAATCTACATAGCTCACTGTGTAAATCAGGAAAGAAAGGAAGATCCCGTGGTGAAGGTGACACATTTGACAACAAAAAGCGCTCGTCTAACTTGCTTTTCAGACGAGCGCCTTGTTTCTCGGCTGGCCAATCAATATTTTGCTTTGCCACAGCGCGAGTAATCACCTCCACCAGCTCTTCGTGTGCTGCGGAAAGAGATGGCGAATCATCTTCCCCCAATCCAATGCTCAACGCCTCCACCTCCTCAGAGCTGGAGTGTTGAAACGACGGGCTCTCTCTCTGGGCGGAAGAAGCTGCAGCGCGGGCTCCCGACACCAGAGATTGAGCGACAGATCTCTCGGGTGAAGGCAGAGAAAGAGCGCTCACGCTCGTCTCAAACCCCGCCGAGAGATCTATCTGTGATCCCCATGATGTCCTTCTCCGCTGTGCCTTGGCAGCAGCTGGTCCAGAACCAGAAGGAACGTAATCCTGATCACCCTTCTCGAAGAGTGACAGGCGGGAGCGGAGCATGCGAAGCGGCAGCTTCTCACAATGCTCACAATCAGCCCCCTCAAAGGCTGACAGAGCATGCTCCATTCCCACCCATAAGAAAACGGGGACACGGAGGAGTACACTGTTTGAATACTGATGCAGTTGCCATTTTTAAACTGAGACTTATTGTGTTTTTAACAGACAACAATAAATAGACAGAGACAGTTTTACACAGATAGCTTCGCTGAGGCAGAAAAGCTGAGGTGCGGTCAGACCGGATGTATATTTATCCTTTCCTGGACGTGACGTCACCCGCCCATGACGCTCACTCTCGGCATTGGCTGAGTTGACATACATGCATCAGACACTATCACGCTGTGGGCATTCCCCACTAAGTTGTCCCTAGTGGACGCAGTGTGAAGTTCCCTCGAAAGGGAACCTCCCCTTTTGATAAAATACTGTGAAAAAAATTGTGGCAGGTTTTGAATTTAAACATTTCTAAGAATTGTTCGTCATAAACATGAACGCAGTTTCACTTCAGCAGGTGTGAGGGAAAAAGAGGAAGAAATGAGACCCTGAATACATAGACACTTTCGAGTAGATCTAATTCTGACATTCTGAAATTCCCTTGAGAGAGCTGAGTCAAAGTAAACATTTGCCTAACACATTTGCACATAAGCAAAGTTTATACAATAAAGCTGTACATTAAAATAGTTGTATTATATTTATAATGGTTTTTTTTTCTCAGCAAATGTTTCAAACAGCTAAATATAAATATATTGATGTATGCAGGTGCATTGGTAAGTTTAAGCAATCGGATATTTTACTAATATAGATGTAGTAGATAAAGGCAATTTGAGAGAATCATAGTAACAGTATAATATATTTATTGTTGAGATAGTATTCATACCAAAAAAATAACAATAATAATAGTAGTAGTAGTAGTAGTGGTAAAAGTAGTAGTAGCTCTAATATTATTGATAATAATAATAATTATAATAGGATTAGTGGTAGCATTAGTAATTAATACACTGTAAAAAATTATTTAGAAAAAAAGTTACCTGGTTGCCTTAAAATTTTGAGTTCATTGAAATTGAAATTTTGAGTTAATACAATGAAATATTTTTGAGATTCGACAACCTTTATTAAAATATTATTAAAAGATTTTGTAAGCATATTGGGTAATTGTGTGTGTTTTATTTCTGATGATGCAGTGAAACATGCCAAATTGTGCTATTTTCATGATTTATCAAATTTTTTATGTGGTTCAGATACAATAATATTTTGAGTTTCTATTTATTAAACTAATTTCCTTCATTGTATCAACTCAAATGTTTAATTTCAATAAACTCAAAATTTTAAGGCAACCAGGTTACTTACTTTTTTAAGTTAAACCAACAAAAAACAACCAATTTTTTTTTACAGTGTAATAATAGTAATAATAATCATTCGTGATAGTAATG
The DNA here is from genome assembly GCF_024679245.1 of Pseudorasbora parva. Taxonomy (NCBI): domain Eukaryota; kingdom Metazoa; phylum Chordata; class Actinopteri; order Cypriniformes; family Gobionidae; genus Pseudorasbora; species Pseudorasbora parva. The sequence goes on from NC_090173.1 coordinate 34,113,561, forward strand.
AAACGATTAGACTAGTTATTGTAGAGATTCACTATTCTCTAGGTCTGGGAGCCGTTCTACCACTGCCTGTGAGCACAACCAACAGACTCCCAGACACCTCCCCCCAGTACACAGACACCTCCATCTAACCCCACCGCCAGTGACACCCAACCCCAGCAGTTGAACCTCTATACTCTGTTGAGTCTTTCTCCATAAAATACACTGGGGCACCGTAACAGGCACCTCCAAACCAAGCTCCCCTCGTCTGGCTGTGGCCTGATAGAACAAAAGTCAAATTTTGTTGCCCCTTTTTTTTAATGTTTATTTATATAGATATTTTTTGCAATGTGTGGCATGGACCCTGCTATTAAATAAAAGTACTATTAAATATTTGTTTAATGCATTTCAGAAATGTAAAATGTTGAGCTCATCAAGCTTTATTGTTATAAATTGCATATAGGTTAAGTTTATTATTGTTTGGCTATATTATATAAATGTTTTCTTGAGTGCGCAACAGTTTGCAGCTGCTCCGTCAGCTTTGATGATTGTCAATCCCCAGAGAAAAAAAAATATTCAAATACAACAAACGAAAACTGAGAAACAATCTCCAGTGAACAAGTACCGTTAATATGTCATTTGTGTGCAGTCTTAATTTCAGAACTGAAAAACAGAAATTAATTTTTAAAAAGTTATTAAAGATAGGCTATTTTGAAGATATTCACATAAAGTCCTAATGTCTTTGTTTTAAATAATACTTGTACTGTCACTATAGATATCTGTCTGTTGTCTGTTAGGGCAATGTGAACCTGACAGTTATTTCTCATTAAATTCTAAATCCAACGGCCAGCTTGTTTGTCTGTGCAGTGTAGCTACAGACGTGACAATACACCCTTTTTACATTTCCGTGTTTCTCAGAACGGAATTCGTAATAGTTGGATTAACTTAGCGGTGAATGAGAGTGGCTGTCACGGTGTGTTTTGTTCATGTTTCATGTCTTTATTTTGTCATGCTTCATATCTTTTAGTTTCAATTTATGTCATGTTTCTTAGTTTGCTTTGTTCACTAGCTGTGTCTCATTTCAGAAGGCTGTGTCCTCCGGAGGTCACATTTAAAGGCTGCATACGTCATAAGGTCGTCTCATTTCAAAAAAGTGAGAAGAACACTCCAAATGTGACCTTCGAATGCGTCCTTCTTTCACAGGATTTCGGAGTGTGCACGAGGTGTAGCCTTCACGGCTGGAGATAACCCACAATTCTTTGCGTCGCCATTAACAACCGTCATATATATTTTTTCATATTATATGAAAAAAACTGCACCACTGCCAGATATACATGCGAGCGTAGGTGTGGTGTTTAAAATGTAAGTTCAAGCTTGTTTTTGTTTTTTAAGCTCTATTACTCCAAACAGATAGTTGTGGGTAACAGGATTACAATGCTTTAGTGCTTTATAAATGTTTTAAACAGTACATTGCTGTCAAGACAAGAAACATTTCATAGTAATTTTCATTCATATAAACTGGCGTGAGTGAGCAGCGAGGCTGAACATGTTGCCATAGCAACGTGATAGTTCCTGCCTGTGTGTCCTACAAAGGACGTCTCGTTTAATTCTGACTGAGGACACTACATATACTGCATCCTACACAGGACGTGTCCTCCGGAGGACGCAGCCTTCAAAATTCGACGAAATGGGACACAGCTGCTGTCATGTTCTCTGCCATGCACTTCCTGGTCTTGTCATGTGACTCCTTGCCCTCCTGTGATCCATGTGCTCCCTTGTCTTGTGTTCTGTTGTCATGTTCTCATTGGTTCATTGTTTGATCATTGTTCACAGGTGTCTCTTGTCTAGTTAGTCCTTATTTAAGCCCTTAAGTTTGCCATGTCCTTAGCTGTGTCCCAAAGTGAAGGGTGCACTTCGAAGGCCATGCACTTCGAAGGCCAGACCAGGCCACGCCTTCAAAGTGCACGAAGTGCACGAAGGGCGAACCGAGGGACAGGGTTGCCAGGTCTGAATAATAAAACCCCTCCAATTGTTATTCAAAAGTATCTGAATCACAGCCAGAATGGGCTTAAATATCCCAAAATGCGGGGCGCGGGCAGTAGAAATATTGCTTAAGTAAAGACAACTTAACCTGTGGACTATAGGCTACAAACACCCCAAAGCAACAGTAGCCTAAATGCAGCCCCATTCCAGACTTGGCAACAATGAACCAAGCGTCGTTAATGGACTAGCAGGTTCTGACAACTGACAGCGGACGTTCGTGAGGAGATTTTAAAAAGAGAAATGGAGCATATACTACTACTTATATATATATATATATATATACTTTTTTGAGCTTTTATTGGGTTTTGACATGCTTCAAAGCCTGCGACGATGGGCTGGACCATAAGCATGTAAATATGTAGCCGGTTAAATATGGTCAAATTGCAAATATTAGTTAACAGTTTATTTCTTATGTTAAATGTAACTGTTACAATATATTTTAAACATTTAGCCTATATACGTCCAAGTTTTTGTTTTTTGTTTTTTTAGGCCTACTTATTTTTATTCAACTCATCATCTCAGATGCATTTTTTATGGCATGCCATGCAGCCGTCGACCGATTCGGCCCCGCAAAGCTGCGGACAGTGGAAAAATGCACTCATCCCAGAAGATGATGTCCCGCTCAGGCCTTACCAGAGTCTCTATTGGGCACTATTCCCCATCCCGGTCCAGCTCCAGCTTCTCCCGCTCAGCGCAATGAAAGTGTAGAAAAGGGTTTTCTTCTGGTTTGGCTGATAATAAAAATTTGTTGTTTCTAATGTTAAACTTAAGTTATTTTATTGGTCTATAAATAGGCTATAGTTGTAAAAAGCCTACGTAGGCTAACAGACCAGTTTATTTTCATTTACACATTTTAAATTACATGACAAGAAAATATATGTATAAACATAAATGTGTTTAATGTAGCTACAAATTATAACGTGCATTACAAAAATAAACAATAGCTAGAAAAAGCACTTCTCTTTAATTTAGCCTACGTTTGAAGTTAACGAAAATGAACAATAGACAGCAGTTCGTTTAATTTACAAATAACTTGCATAAAAAATAATAAGCTAGCCATTTAAATTGTTCTGTGTCGGCCACGCACTCAGCCTTTGGAGGATCGATGTTTCGTTGACCGTCGTCAGTGAATATTCATTCATTCATTCATTCATATATATATATATATATATATATATATATATATATATATATATATATATATATATATATATGTATATATATATATATATATATATATATGTATATATATATATATATATATATATATATATATATATATAAACTTTATTTTAGTAGATAAGTCAGCAGTTTTCGTTTGTTTGTATTTTTTCTTATAATTCTGAGTGACAGATGTCACATTTGATTTAGCCTATTTTTCTGTGATATTTGTTTTAGTTACGGTGTTAGGCTACAGCATAGGCTGTAAGAAAAATAAATGATTGCACGGACAATTCCTATCCAGTGTCTCTCTTTCTGTAAGGGAAATTTAAAAGATAGATTCTGGAAACAAAATCTAAATTTAGCTGGGTCGGGAATAAAATAATTTATAGCCGATGAGCACGGAGTGAATTTTGCGCGAGCGGATCGTGCGGTGCGGAATAGCGGGAGCAGGACGAAAATACAGCGCCGCGCAGATTATATTTTGAAGGCTATTTAAAGAAATTTTGTATGGGAAAAAAAGAAACAGCGAAAAGGGTGATAATGGACTGATTCTTCTTGAGATAATGGTTGAGAAATAAATAGCATTTAAAAATTGGGAAATTAAAGTTTATCTTGCTCAGGGCAGGGAACTGGGAACTGTGTGAATGCACTAACGTTGGACGTTTTATTTACTTCTAGCGCTTGCGCTGTTGTGTTCAATAGTACCCAGGCTACACTTGAGTTACCGACCGCTACCGTCTTTAACTGGAATCTGATCGAGTGCCGCGGGAATGCGGACCAGTCAAATCCTGTAGTCACCAGTGTGCTATGAATTCTGGGATAGGGAAGGCTGCGAAGTTATGTGAAGTGCTGCGTTCCAGTTCGTTTTTATCATGCCCTTCACTCGCAAACTTCCCTCCGTCTCGTTCACTCGGATGTGCGTCATGCCTACGTTGCATGAGTGCCTACTACTGGCGGAAACTTTTCAAATGGACTGAACTGGAACGCCCTAAGCCCTTGATCACTTGGAATCCACTATGGAGTTGATATATTATTTATTTTTTACCTCTACGAAACTGTTTAATGCAGCATTCTATATGTATATGGATGTGTTTGGGTTGTTTTAAATGTTTTTAAAAATAGTTATAGTTGTTTGTGGTGGGGTAAATTAAACGTGATATGTGGTGACGTCACAATCGCGTTGCATTGTGGTATATGAAGCTGCCTGAAGTGTACATATGAAGTAGACTCGCTCACTCGGTCAAAATCGAGGGAGCAAGGGTCTGTCCATACAAACTTCCCTTGTCCACTTCACGAAGTGGAACACACTTAAAAATGGCGGCAGGGATTCCCCCAAGGGGAAGTGCTTAGGGAAGTTTGCAAGTGCGTGTCTTAAAGTGGAGTGGAACGCAGCAAAGGTCCCATCTGCTGTACCCTTCCTTTGCCTGAGAACCGAAGGGCGCATTTTGAAGTCGCTCATGAATTGCGGCAGCCTTCGTCGCACCGCTGTGACGCAATCGCACTTCAAATGCGGTGTCATGACAAATCCTGTCCCCCTGTGAAATCGTGTCCGCTGGTAGCGGTTTTAAATGCCTGATCAAAAGTTGTTATACATGGTTCTGGACAATTAATTGTTTCAAAATAACTAAATAATAAACTAATAAACTATAAATTCATTGCCATAATAAGTACACACGCAAAACATTTATTTAAAATATTTAATTGATTGCTATAATGGGAGCAAAAACATGTTCTGAATTATATACTTATATAAGCACTTATAGCTTCAGTTATATACTACTAATATATGAAACATATGCTTTTTTAGACATTAAAGACTATTTTAACACAATTTAAACAGCAAAAATCAAAACGCGATTGTGTAAGAATTGTAATCAGGCTCTGAACAGATTACCTATTAAAATTTCTTTCAGCCAATAGAATCGCTCTTGGGGTCCTTGCGGACACGATTTCACAGGGGGACAGGATTTTTCATGACAGCGGCCTTCAGAGGTGCAGCTCTCCCTTTGGGACAGCCTACGTAGTGCCGCTGTGACGTAATCGCACTTCAAATGCGGCCTTCAGAGGGTGCAGCCTTCACATTGGGACAGTCTTCGTAGTGCAGGTATGACGTAATCGCACTTCAAATGCGGCCTTCGAAGTGCGCGCACTTCACTTTGGGACACAGCTCTTGTTGAGTATAGAGGGAATGCATCAACGTCACTTTCCCGCCGTAACACGCCCCCTCAGCTGGAGCTGAGTGGCAGAAGAGCTGCTGTCTGACTGGATTTAATGGAGGACACCACAAGTAGAGCAAACGATGCTTACAACTTACAAAGATTTAGTGATCCATGGATAATGCAGCCAGGAATCGTGTTTTCCTGACATTTTTAAGAGCCTGCATTTCGACATGACTGTTTATAACTGTTGTTCCTCACATTTTCCGAGTGAATCCCGCATGTATATGTGGATACGTGATTCCAAATTCAACACCTTTGATTGGCCAATTCTGTTGTAAAAGTCTACAAGCATGTCTGTGATTCACCGAGGCAAAAACATGTTGGAAATGTAATTTATTTAACGAGTGCAAATACAGATACACACTTGATCTTTTGCTAGCTCCTTTTCACTGATAATATGCAATTATTACGAATTCTTACAGAGGATTACAGATAACAGACAAGCAGTTATGGGCAGCTTTTCACTCTATAAGCAAAAGCAGCAGCAGGTGGAGGTGGTTTGAGTGAGAAAATTACACGTTATTATCAAATCCATCTCTAGTCTGAAACAATGATGTCCATTTGGTCCATGGACAAGCCTCCCCCTACCCCGCTTCTGGGGCCGGGCCTGGTTTTGTGTGTTCTCGCTGCATTCGTGCTGTAAACCAGTGCTGTCTCTCAGTCTTTCTGCCACTCAGTGGGGCGTAATCACAGTCGCTCCAGCTGACGATGACGTCACGTGCATTCCCTCTATTCTTCACTGTAAACTGCTGTGGGGTGAGTTCTTTGTCAAGTCTGCTCAAGTCATCGTCTGCTTTGTGAATGTTCATGCTATAAATAAAACTGCACTTGGGTTCATCTTGCCTCCAGTGGACTGAAATGGTAGGCCTATACATTAAATATGTTTTGTGTCCCCATTTGCTCAAATAGCAAAAGAAAAACTTCACAATAGCGATTTCAAAACTTTCAAAAAGTGGGTAAAAAAGTAGTGTGAGATTGTCATTATCATAAGGGCAGTGAAAAGAGAAAGATGTTAATTTTACCATCACTTTCATAGATGCTGCAGAGTTAACTTGTTTTTTTATAATTTGATGCAAAAGTAATATAATACAAAGTATTAGTGCAGTCTCTGTACATAAAAAAATAAAAACATTTAAATGTGAAAAAACTTTGCAGGATTTACAATATCTTTGGGACCATTAAAATGCATCATCACAGTATGTGATAAGGGTCTATGGTGAGCAGAGAAATAACATAACTAACCACTTATACAAGACCAAAACAAATAAAACTGATGGCTTATATACAGTAGACTTTGGGAGAAACTTACTAGGCACCTGAACTGAGGAGCTTAATAGCATCCATAGACATTACCTGTCTAATGATGTATGTTTCTATTTTTAAGAACACATTATTGCTTGTGTATGTGTGGTGAGTTGACTCGTGATTTAAGCTTCACCTTTCAGAACTTCCATTAAGGGAACATAATCGTTGCACTCTGGGTTTTGCAGAGCATTGTGGGACTTTTTAGAGAGCGAATGTTTCAGTGCACTGGAAGGATTCTGCAACTGAGACAGCCCTTAAAATGGCCGACTCAACTAGGGAGCTGATTGAGAAAATGTACATTTCATTCAGTGTGTGATTGTAATGTATTAAATTTAATAGCAATCTCAGAATTACATTTTTTTCAATGTATTATATTTATAAGTAATATTCTCACATTTTATGTTCTGAAGACACATCACTGTAATACCTACTAAAATTTCAAGATATTATATTTAAATTTTAGTAGATCTTATATATATATATATATATATATATATATATATATATATATATATATATATATATATATATATATATATACTTGACAGCAGACATAAGACTTTAATGATGAGTGTGAAGATGAGTACATATTTGTCAATATCTTCAAAATGTGTGCTGAAAGGCAAATTGTGTAGATTCATCATCATAAGAAACCTGAGTCTTCAGAAGTTCCTTTAAAAAATCATCACTGCTTAACCTGTGGGAAACAAATAAATGACATAAACACTTTAATTCTGTATTACAATACAAAGTGCAGCTGTTATTTATGTTACTGTAACAGTATCTTATTTAAATGTAATCTATTTATTGATATTAAGATGACCTTGAAGAGACTGAGTACAGCGCTGTATGTCAGGGAGAAGAGGAAGAGGAAGATGAATGAAGTGGCAGTGGACCAGAGACTTCTGAACTCATCCTCCTCTAGAACATCTTTATTACAGTTCAGAGCAAAGCCCTTCTCTGGCTCAGGAGGCTCGTCTGAAAAATAAAATAAAAAACACACATACACGAGAGATATCAGAATCAGAACTCATACATCCTGAATATAAGGTCCAATGAGTCTTATTAGGGTTCAGTTCTTATTAGTGTTATGTAAACACTCAAGCACACAACGACTGTGCATAAGCATATTCTTATATTTAAAATGGTTATCAAGTAACTTTCAATTTTCAGTATCTCAGACAGTATGTAATACTGACTCACTGATAATAGAATAAAATATCACACACCCTTACAATAAGAAATGTATGTATTCTGAATGGATTGTAAAAGGCAATATTTACATGGTGACTTTGATGATCATCACCATTAGAAATTAATAACTATGTGCAGAATCACAGAATATTCTTGGTTATCTAAAAACAGATAGAAAGGACCAGAAAACAAAGCACACAAAGCTTCTGACAACAAGAAACATGAGAGCTGAACTAAATCATGCAAACACAGATTTATTGCTTAAAATTGTCACAATATAAAGTCAAATCAAAATGAATTGTTTTGGATTTGAAACATAGAGCATGGCACTGTTATATCAGAGGACATGGAAAGGCTAACAGCGGTACAACAAGCACAGACAAAACATACATGAGCAATTTTAAGAAAATTATCACATCCACACAGATCAGATTTAATTTCGCTATTTTTTTTTCACTATGATATTATGCTGACTATATATTAGTTCATAATTATTTGCATTTAATAAATTAAACATAGTTTTGAGTGTAATTTGGCTTTGATGTGACGCATGCAGTCAAGTGATATAGACCTATACAGAAATATGCACAAAACAACATCAAAGATACATATCTTGACAAGAAAGCAACAGGACAAAAGAGCTGGAGACCGTTCATGTGAACAACAAATAAACATAATCATTGAGTATAATCAGCTGAACATTCATGCTGTTTACTTTTGCTTGTTGACACTTGTAATGGAGCGTCTGTATTCTTCATGTTGGCGTGTTTGACTGCACAGGTGATAATGGTTTTCTTATCTTCATACTGTTGTTTTGACATTGTCAGAATGCTCAGAACAGACACGGAGTTCTCTCGAAGAATGGGAGCACTGGTTCTGCCCTCTATGTAAGGCTCTTTGCTCACTTTCCACATCATATAGACATCGCCAAGATTACGGCTGGTGACCTCACACACCAGAGAGACAGAATCTGTGTTGATTTTATCAGGTCTGTAAATAGAAACACTGGGTGTTTGACCATCTGAATTGGAGAAAGTGATAAAGATTTATTAGACAAACAAACAGAAGAATCAAACAATAATGAATAACAATCTGTGTATCAAGCCTGTCTTAAATCTCTGACAGTGAAACAAACAACCCATATCACTATGTCTAAGCATTTTTAATATACTTGAATTTTTTTCCAACCTTTCAGCATCCATAAAGCCATGATCTTCATTTTTTTGTAAATTGGTGACTCACCTCCTCTATTAAAACTGATATTCTTCTCGATGTCTCTGTTATTATTTGGGTCAGGGATGGTGCAGGTGATAATTTCTCCATCAAACCATTTCTTTGTATCAATGGTGACATTGTGGATTCTTATAAAGAGTGAATTGTCAGTAAAGACATTTCCTGGTATGATATTCTGACTGGTTAATGGTTCATTATTCACTGTGCATGATACTGATGTTCCTTGAACTTTCTCTTGTACATCTCCAGAAACAACAGCTTCCAAGACAGTTTTATGATTGATAAATAGTTCTCTCTCAATTGGTGGCTTCAGCGTCAGTGTGAATTTAGCTAAAAAAGAGTAAGTAAGTAAATATCACTTCATGTGTTCATTTTGATTTATGTATCTGTAAATTGGAATTACTTTGGAGGAGTGTATCTTTGTGTGTATCTGAAATAGGAGCATGAACTAGAAAACATAAAATGATTTACCTTTGAAGTTCTTTGTCACATTAATCGGTTTTCCCTGATTGTGTGTGACCTCACAGGTAAAGGAAAGATTTGTGTTCCAAGTCTCACTGCGGACTTCATAAAAACTGTATCCTGTGTAAAAACCTGTATCTTCATTTTGTTTGATTTCCGGTTTAAGCTGACCTGTGCTATTATCATTTACTGTCCACTGTACAGAGAGTGTCCTGGGGTAGAAATCCTCAATAACACACATGACAGATGTACTTTTTGGAGTTGTAACAGGGACCAAGCTCAGGGTTGGTGTTTGTTGATTCACTGCAATTTAAAACAATGTTTATATACAATGAAACTATGTGGAAGACATATTACATTTTGTAATTTTAAAATTATTTTACAACAACAGTTAAATGTTCATCTTATTAATGTCTGTTGTTACCTTTTCTAAATGTTTGGCTGACTGTTTCCGATGGGTGTTCTGCAGCACAGACAATTTTGCTTTGATTCAGTTTCGTTTTACTGATAGTTATGTGGCTGACTGTCATTGATGTGTTACTTGGATACTGGATGAAATCAGTCAAGGCTTTTCCACTCTGATCCGTCCATTTGAAACCTACCGATTCAGCAGGTGAATACCCAGAGGCCAGACAGCCAATAGTTAGGGAATCAGAGGAAGTTGTAGAGGAAGATTCACATGAAGACATCATTAACACTGCTGGTGGTTTGGGATCTTCACCTAAAAGTGCAAAACCACACAAAACACACACACAGAATGACACAAATGGACATAGCAGGTGCTTCAGCATTCCTAGAAAGTCCCCTAAAACATTTTTTTTTTTAAATCTGGAAGCAATTAACAAAATAGTTTTTATTGTAAATCAACATAAAATAAAATAAAACATTAGAAACTTTAAACAGTAAGTGATTGATGAATACCAGGGGTGGTAAGTAATCAAGTAAAAATACTTTGATACTTTACTTAAGTATTTTTTTCGGGGATCTGTACTTTACTTGAGTATATTTTATTTGCATCTACTTTTACTCTTACTCCACTACAATATTAAAGCCAAAATGTACTTTTTACTCCAATACATTTCCCCATGCCCGCTCCAAGTATTAAGTATTTATTACACTTGATTTCCAAACCGGTCTGGTCATTCATGGATGATCCAGTCGGGTATAGACTTGGAAAAGCTGACAAGTCAGGTTTGCCACACTAACGTTAGCTCAGTGTTTCCCCAACTTTTTTATTTTGCGGCACACAATTTATTATGAAAACATCAGTAACATTTTACAATACAGGTGCACTATTATAATTCATGCCTAACTAATGCACAGATAATCATGAGTTAATGTATTACTAATGGTGAACTAACCCATTTATTAATGATTACTGCATCAGCAACTAATGAACATTCTCTATGATTAATAGATTAAGTAATATATGAATTGCTATTAATTAAATATGACATCATTAATTCCCTAATAACATATTACATTAACTAATAATGTAAATTCATGTATTCAAAGCCATGCATTCTGACTCTCAGTTGTGTTTAATTCATCATTAATCATAACAATTGGCAAAATTATATTATGACTTTACTTGTTGAGGCACATGACTATTAACTAATTGTTACGTAATATGTCATTGTGGTTATGGCTTTTGAATTAATTTTGAATTAGTTAATAGTATCTTGCTCCTCATCTGTTTTATGGAGCTAATGTTATGGAACATGTCTATTTTAAGTTTAACCCCTATACTGCGTTAAGGTGCTTCATTGTCTCTTATTAATTGCAAATCTAACAAATTCATAATTGCAGTATCTAATCTTATAATTTGTTCAATTAAAACATTGCACATCAGTCCCAAAAGATTTTATCTGCTTATTGATATTTACAGTTAATTTGAATATTTACTTTTTACTTTCGGTACTTGAGTACGTTTTAAATCTGATACTTTTGTACTTTTACTCAAGTGATGCTTGAATGGAGGACTTTCTACTTTTACTGGAGTATTTTTTTATTTAGGTATATATACTTTTACTCGAGTATAACTTTTGAGTACTTTTACCACCTCTGATGAATACATCCCAAATGCTTTTTTTATGTCACATTGCTCTTGAGCGAATTTCTTGCAACATATTTGGGAATTTTTAAGTAAGCTATATATGTTCTTGTTTATTTTCATTTTATTATTGAAAATATATATTAAATTAAGTAATAGCTTAAAGTAGTTCTGTAATTAAATATTAAAATCGAGTGTCCAGAACCTACCATCCCTTCAGCATCAGCAACCAAAATTATTCTCATTGAAACAATTGAATGTAACGCTAATTCAAAATTGTAATTCAAACTGTCTAATATGCCTACTTTAAAATGAACCACGGACTATATGCGTATTTACAGGCTGCAACAATCATAACCTCGTCCTCATTCAGACCTGTTTTGCTCAAAAGAGGGAACTTGGCTACGTTTATCTATTGACTAAAATCTTAAAACAATAGCTGTAACGCAAAATAAAATAAATAAATAATCAAAATAAAACAACAACACGACGAGCCCAGCAACAGTTACATTAAGGTGCGGGGCACAAGTTGTAACGCTTGCTAGCATGACGAAACTTAGTGTAGGCCTATATTTACCACATCAACATTAGGCTATATAGAAGACAAAATGTGTCAAAATTCAGATTTTTTTTTTTAAGATATCACCGAACATTTATTTAATCATAGAAAGAGTAAAGTTCTTAATAAAAGGGATAGTTCACCCAAAAAATGAAAATTCTGTACTAATTTACTCACCTACCTTAAAGTTGTTACAAACTTGTTTGAATTTATTTGTTCTGCTGAACACAGAAGAAGGTATTTTAAAGAATGAAGTAAGCAAAAAATGCTTTACTTTGGAGGTCAATGTGGTCCATCAACTGTTTGGTTACCAACATACTTCAAAATATCTTCTTCTGTGTTCAGCAGAGGAAAGAAATTCAAACTGGATTGTCACAACTAAGTTAAGTAAATTATGACAGAATTTTAATTTTTGTTAATTTTTGTTTCGTCTCCAATTGAAAATTTTCTAGTGACTGATCACATCTACATTTTTTATTTGGCCAAATTGAATTACTGTGAATTAAATTGCATCAATTCACAGAAATTTAATTTGGCCAACTGAAAAATGTAGATGCGATCAGTCAGCCTGACCTCTGAATCTAAACTAAGTATCCTGCCTATTCCAGAGAGGTTCTGGAAAATGTTTAAAATAATTCAAAATTATATTTTCTCACACATTCAAAGAAAAAAATAGCCTACATTTTGACGACTCTTGTCGTTTATAATAGCCTAATACGATAAACTTTCTCATTATTATTATTAGGATAACGTTTCTCATTATTATGAGAAAGCTTATTAGGACAGCTCAGTTGATATCGGTTTTTATAAAAAACTGTTAACCTTTGAACCATTAAAGTAAAAAAAAAAAAATATATATATATATATATATATATATATATATATATATATATATATATATATAAGAGAGAGAGAGAGAGAGAGAGAGAGAGAGAGAGAGAGAGACAATCGATATTGTCCTCGACAGTTAATGTTAATGTGCAACATTTTTAACTTGCTGAACAGATTTCAGACCAATTAGCACATTTCATTTTTTTAACGTTAACAGTTCAAATTCTTTTTTTTTTAATTATTATTATTATTAATTTATTAAACTGCAGACGTGAATAGGAAATGTCGAGGTTAAATCAGAATATAACTTACTTGTGACGATCACCTGCGTCCCTTGCCCCCAGTAGTCGAAATAACTATCACAGTGCTAGATTATTGATATCAGTTGTACAAAAGGCTCTGCACTAACCTAACATATTAGTCATTTTAACCTTGCGTGGGGGAAAAAAACTTTAAAACTAAAATTTAAACCTTGTGTTTTGATTTGAGCTAATAAAGAACTGAACTTACAGCTATGTGTCTAAATGAAAACAGTAATTTATTTAACTCTCATATTTTTCTGCTTTAGGCTTAATTGGCTATTCAAATGCTTTTTTACGCGTTTGCCTGCTCTAAGGTTTAAAAGATGACATCCAGGAAAAAATAATTTAAAACAAAGTTTGCATTTTCACATCAAAATATTCAGAGTTTATATATAATAATAATTTAAAAAAAAAACTAAAATAACAATAGGCGTACAGATACCGACAATATAGGAATACAATAATACGAATCCTCTAAAATAATACCAATGACTTTTTGTTTGCAGACAAAAGTATTTTTTTTCAATTGCAGGCTAATCTACAACATTTCAGAGGTAAAATAAGTAAAAAACTTACCTGATACGATCACTCTTGTGCCTTTACCCCAGTAGTCAAAAAAAGCATCACAGTGAGACCTAAGACGTTGTCTGATGTGCAAAAACAGTGAACTTCAAATCTACCGTTTCCGTTTAGTAGGTATATTATTGAAATCCGTGAGCGTATCGACGAACGCTAATAAAACATTCAAGTGCCACCACAGCAAATTAATTTGATTTAAAAAAAGATCCGAGCTTTAGTTTTTTTCAGATGCTTTTTCTAAATTTCTTAACAAAGACTCACACCTACAAAACACAATTGGCCAAATGGATAATTTTCTTCTCAAAACACATTTTGTTAAATGTATACTAACTCTTCATTTTAAAATTGAACACATCTTTCTCTGCACACACACATTTAACCAAAACACCGAAAATCTGACTCAAAAGGAAATTATTCTGTCAAAAAAATAACACTTTTCACTTTTTTTTCTTTCACCTTTTCTCACAGGGTTCATGCAGTCATACACAAGGTTTCAACATACTATGGGCTCAAATTCCCGCCAATTGAATTGCATGCAATCATAAAAAATAATAAGCACTAATCAAAATTAAAAAAAAAAAAAAAAAAAAAACACATGTGAAAATACAACGAACAAAACTGAAAAATCTATGCATCACATCACTATCACAAACAATGCGGTCATAAATACAAACAATAAGCGTGAGTCAAACATTTAAACAAGTTTAAAATTATATTGCTCAAAACTGAATCATGGATTCAAAATTATCTGTATCGCACACAAAATCATGTTTTCTGCTCTTCATTTTTTGTATGTCTGTGCTCTTTTCTCCTTTGCTCTTATTTCCACATTTTGCTTGCATTTCCAAATGTTGCAGTTCCAGTTTCATGTAAATCAGGGGCGGGTCTTAGCATCACCATTGGTCCACTAGTTCTATATTGACAGCTCTTCCCGTAGCCAATCAATCAAAGAGGGAAGTTGACGTCACAGAGACTCTTCTCGTGCAGCTCAGTTCAGCCAGCCAGGTTTTTGTATTTGTACATTCTTGAATAAATAAATAAATAAAAAAATAAAAAAGTTCAGCCAGCCGCTGTTGACTTCAGCTACGAGTACAACGCGCTCTCTATCACTGTATCGGCAATGAAATGCATTTTATTGTTATGAATATAATCTTAGGAATCTATTATTTTGTATGATATACATTTTAGGGGGTTTCTCAAAATTAAAGCAGTCAAATGAGCGAAATAGATAAATTAATTATTAACAAATATTTTCCTGCATCACTGGTCTTGTGTAGTGTTTTGGTGAACTATAGTTGCACTTCCTCAGGTACTTCATTTACAGTACTTGCTAAAAGTGTTTTAGGTTAGCAACAGCAGTGTGTAACTGCTTCAAAAAGACTGAAGTCATGAAATGTGTGTGTTTCGCATGGTAACAAAATATTGTTTTTATAAATACGTTGTGTATATTTTTGACAAAAGTGTTCCATTTTGCGAATGATCTGAAGTGTTGTGCTACTTTGGTGTAGGGTTGTGTTATAGCGTTATGACAAACTGGGCCCTGGTTTCAAAATTGTGCTTAAATAATCGTTAAAAAAAACTGTAACGTGTTTAAGCTATGGTTACACTGTGTTTAATGAATGCTACAAGAAGTTTATATATAGGCTTTGGTCTAAGCATTTGGTTTTAGTGTGAATTGTGAGCACTACTTTTGGTTGACATAAACACAGATACCACCACCTTTGCTCTTCCACAAGTTTTTGTTGTTCTGTCAGAATGTAAAAGAGAAAAGCCTTCCAGGGCAACGAGCGAGTCGGGCATCTCCTCTCATTACCATGTCTCAGTGAACACAAGCAGTACTATAGGTCGGAGCAGTAAGAGTTGCATGTAAGTTACTCTTAATTAAAGCAGCAGTAGGGAGTTTTTAGAAAATGTTGACTTTGAACAAGCACAACTTACAGGCCACTCTCCCCTGCTCTCTGCTGTGCTACAGCCCTCCCTCCAAAGCTCCTCCCGCATCACAACAGAGCCTGCCATGAACGCAGGCTAGTAAGCAAGCAGGGCCACCGATGACAGCGGATAAAAAGTTAATGCACATTCAAGTAAAGTAGACCATCCCTGTATGTCAACTAGCAGCAGCAGCAGCAGCAGCTCCTGTTGTGCAAAGCCATAGAAAATGTCATGCAGTCGCCCCCGCGGCTGACACACAACAGAAAAGCCACGTAATGGCCTCTACCTTGGTATTAGCCAGGCCTCTCTCTCCAGACTGCAGATGGTTCAAAACGCGGCAGCGCGTTTGTTGACGGCTACACGAAAACGGGACCATATTTCCCCTATTCTTGCTTCTCTTTATTGGTTACCTGTACAATTCAGAATTAATTTTAAAATGTTGATGTTTGTTTTTAAATCCCTTAATGATTTAGCACCGAAATATCTTTCTGACCTGATTAACCCTTATACTCCACAAAGGGCTTTAAGGTCCGCTGACCATTTGCTCTTAGGTGCTCCACGGGCAAAGTTGAAGAGCAGAGGGGTCAGAGCCTTTGCTGTGGTGGCCCCAAAGCTC
The DNA here is from genome assembly GCF_024679245.1 of Pseudorasbora parva. Taxonomy (NCBI): domain Eukaryota; kingdom Metazoa; phylum Chordata; class Actinopteri; order Cypriniformes; family Gobionidae; genus Pseudorasbora; species Pseudorasbora parva. The sequence goes on from NC_090173.1 coordinate 34,130,026, forward strand.
TGGAATAGTTTGCCTCTTTATATTAGCCAGGCTCATACACTTGCCGTTTTTAAAACTAGTTTAAACCCGTATTTTTATGGTTTGGCTTTTGACACTCTTTGAGTACTGCTTTCTTATTGTTTACTTGTGTTTTGTTCTGTGTTGGTTCTTTTCCCCTATTATTGACTGTTTTGTTTTCTTTGTATTTTAGTCTATACGTGTGTATACAGCACTTTGTTAAGCACTAGTTGTTTTTAAAAACAGCTTTATAAATATATTTTGCTTGCTTGCTTGCTCTTTTGTAGTTGGGAAGTTGACTGCAAGCGTGTAAATGTCCATCCTTTTTATCAGACCTAATGTTTCACATGCATCCTTGCCTAGAATAGCTGTGTATGAGTGGTTTGACACATTAAACAGCAGGTTGGATTTGATTTGGGCACTGGAGCACTCCAGTGAGATCGTTCCTTCTGGTTTTAGCTTAACTCCACCGTACACTACCAACACAGTCTTTGTCGGTTTCAGTTGCAAGTTTATTCGTTTTTCACGCCTGGCTTTTCTCTTCAGTGTTTTGTACACAGCCTGTTGTAGTACATTTGTTTCTGCTCCTGTGTCTAAATTCTAAATTCTGACATAAATTATAACATTATGATTAACAAGGAATGTCTAATGATTAAAACAGATACTCACAATCAGTCATAGACGCACACTATAGTAAACAAATTGAAGTTATTTCTCCTGGTCATGAGCAAGCCTCTCTCTCTCTCTCTCTCTCTCTCTCTCTCTCTCTCTCTCTCTCTCTCTTTCTCTCTCTCTCTCTCTTTCGGATGCGTCCTGGCAGTGATTAACAGGTGCGCTAAGTCCCGGTAAATTTGTTCCATTGGAAACTATTTCAGGGTTTCTGTTATTGGTCTTCACTTCCCGGAAGTCCAATGTCTTCAGGGATTTCGGGAAGCATGATCAGACGAGCTATGGGCCAAGTATACGTTCTGTCTTTTATCTGTATCTCTACTGTTCTGACATGGCTATCTGCTCCTGGGAAGACTTTCATAACCCTTCCAATCTGCCACAGGGAACGAGGTAACTGGGGGTCAGCTAACATGGCTACAGTGCTGGTTTCAATGTCAGGTGGTCTTTGCCACTTTTCTCTCGTCTGCATTGGAGTACCTGGGGAGTATACCTGGGAGTGCCTCCATCTTCGCTTTGTGAGGATTTCAGTCTCTGGATACACATCTCAGGGTAAGGAACTATCCGGCTACCCCATCAAGTAATTTGGTGTAACCCCTGCAAACAAGCCTGCACTGGTCCTTTAAGGGCCCACTTAGGGCTAGCCTAAGGGCCCCCAGGAGGCTGCCCATGCAGGGCCCCAGAGAATTTGCTCATTGGCAAAACGTTGGCCCCTTAGCGCTGGCCCTGCGCGGGCAGCCCTCACTAGGCCCGCACTATTAAGCGCTGGTCCTGCGCGGGCAGCCCTCACTTAGCCCCGCAGGAAGCCCTCACTAGGCCCACACAGAGCATGCACTATATTATCTACAACAATAAAACTGTTTCACTATATATACTTATATTATACACCTGAAATGGATGCATAAACCATATTACTAATGTCTGTATTGTCAAAAATGTACAGTAGTCAAAGGGATTTCAAATCAATGGATTTATTAAATACAAAAATAGCTCATAAAATCATTAGAAAAAGTTCAATTCATGTCAATACAGCAAATGTAACACTCTGACAGGGAACATTATATATACAAATATAAAAATAATACAAATAAACAACAACAAAATTATGACTTTGATCTCAGCTGAAAATGTGCTTTTCAAACTTGGACCCCCAAATATAAACATACTCGTGTGAGGGACCCCCATCCTGAGAGTTAAGACATCTTTCTTTTTCAACGTAACACCCCATTAATACACTAAAAATGTACTATTACTATTATATATCTAACATTAGTTTATATCAGGTTACTTTATTATTATTATTATTATTATTATTATTATTATTATTATTATTATTATTATGATTCTACTCATTATAAGAATATACTGTTAATTGCATAATTTATTTGTATATTTAAGTCCAATTTTTATTCATTTACATTCATCATTAATTTAATAGATTAATAATAAAAGTAATCATGTATTTTTATCAAATTTATTTATTCAATTTAATGTTTTTAATTAAATTTAATTAAACTTGCAGGTTTTTTAAGCTAATTTATTTATCAATTGTATTATTATTATTATTTTAATATTCAGATTTACTTTAGGTTTTCCACATATTTAATTTCATTTATTTATTTTATTTACAGTCAGTCATTTATGTATTTTATTATTTTAATATTCACAGAGGTTTTTTTCATATATTTTAATCTCATTTGTTTACAATCATTTAATTATTTAATTATTATTACTTTAAAATATATGTGGAAAAACCTCTGTGAATATTAATCTCATTTATTTACAATCATTTATTTATTTAATTATTATTACTTTAAAATATATGTGGAAAAACCTCTGTGAATATTAAATAATAATTAAATAAATGATTGTAAATAAATGAGATTAAAATATATGAAGAAAAACCTCTGTGAATATTAAAGTAATAATAATTAAATAAATGATTGTAAATAAATGAGATTAATATTCAAAGAGTTTTTCCACGTATATTTTAATCTCATTTATTTACAATCATTAATTTATTTTATTATTACTTTAATATTCACAGGTTTTTCCACATATATTTTATTCTCCTTTATTTACAATTTATTTATTTTATTATTATAATATTCATAGAGGCTTTTCCACATATATTTTAATCTCATTTATTGACTTTATTTGCAATCATTTTTTTATTTAAAGGTCCCTTTCTTCGCGATCCCATCTTTCAAACTTTAGTTAGTGTGTAATGTTGCTGTTAGAGCATAAATAATACCTGTAAACTTATAAAGCTCAAAGTTCAATGCCAAGCTAGATATTTTATTTAACAGAAGTTCCCTTTCAAAGCCTACAGCGAACGGCTGGTTTGGACTACAGCAGGAAGTGCAGGGATGTAATGACGTCACTAGAACCGTTTACAAGAAATAAAAAAAAAAATCCCTCATTTGAACAAAATAAGGAATTCTATGTATCTTTTTAGATTAGAAAATAATAAACTAAACTTTAATATTTGTGGAGTTTTTAATATAGTAATAATTTCAGTTACTCTCCAAATTAATGTAGAAACTATTTAAAGACAGCATATTTTAAATGTGTTGTAATGGCATCTTTTTATGAATGAAGGCCAGTATAACTGACACCAGTTTCTCTATGAAACATTAATGACGTTACATTACAGTATAAATGAAAGCTTCCCAATTTCAACATTTATTAGGTTTAAAAAAAATAATAATAATTAGGCTACTTGGCTTCCCTGTTAGACATACAGAAATTTAATAGTTATCAAACAGCTTTCTTAACTGCAAAAATAATACATTAAATATAGATTAATCATCTTTTCTCTGTTCCCGTTATTTCTTTGTTCATCAGTGTAGCTGTCACTTTAAAATCGGCCACCGCCGAACATGATGCGGATCTAACGCGCAGTCACGCGCATCTCATTTTCTCACGTTCATTTAAGACGTCATTTAACTATTTTAAGAATCCTACTATGAGAATACTCAACAAAACTGACATTTTGACAGCATTCCATTCCCTGTGTTTCTGTTATTGTTTGTTCAAGAGCGAAAGAGAACTCTGAGTGCACGAGACTGGCGCAACTAACTTAGGGATCTGATTGAGGCAGACAGGACATCGACATACGATCTCCTCTGTCTTGTAGCGTGTGTGTGTGTGTGTGTGTGTGTCAGGACATCGACATAAAGCGCGTTCTTTTCTTTCGTGTGTGTGTGTGTGTGTGTGTGTGTGTGTGTGTGTGTGTCAGGACACTGACATACAGCGCGTTCTCTTCCGTCTTGTCGTGTGTGTGTGTGTGTGTGTGTGTGTGTGTGTGTGTGTGTGTCAGGACATCGACATAAAGCGCGTTCTTTTCTTTCGTGTGTGTGTGTGTGTGTGTGTGTGTCAGGACACTGACATACAGCGCGTTCTCTTCCGTCTTGTCGTGTGTGTGTGTGTGTGTGTAGGTGTGTGTGTGTGTGTGTGTGTCAGGACATCGACACACAGCTTAGATGTATTATGTACAACGGTGATACTACTCGTGCTCATGTTTCCATGACTCCCGCGTGCCTGCTAGTTTACGCACACACCTGACCAACTTAGGTTTACAGTCGCCTTTAACATTAAAGTCTCATACATTTTACCTAAGTGAATTTCAACTTACTTGTCAGTTACATGTAAATTTGACCTTGTTTTGTTCCCATACTGTTAGTTTGAGTTATTATGACTCGGTAACACAAATTTAAAAGTGTTACATTTAAAATAAGACCAGATTTATGAATATAGAAAAATAGTGGCATATGTTAAGAGGTTAAAGCACATGTAAATAATGAACATTTGTGAATTGCAGTGTGCACTTGCAGTGTGCAATTGCATATGTGGTGAAAACGTCCTTGGACAATGTTGAGAGGGAGGCGCCAGAACTAAAATTGATAGAATGCTGTATTAGATATTTCTTCAAAAGCAAATCGTGGAGACATTTTAATAGTCCACAAACAAAAATCGTGATATATCCCAGCTTTGTATATTCCTAACTGTCTTTTTCCTCTGCACTTGCTAGGGCGTGTGCTCCGAGCACAGCCGTTATGATAAGTTATATAACGAACTTTTTCATCAGACTTGAGCAGTTTACTGTGGCAAACCGACGTATAACATACAGAATAGGGGAAACGGGTGAAAAGGACTAACCGATATTTAGCCTATTTATTTAAGCTAAATCGAGTTTAAGCTAAGTGTAAAGAGTTCGTAGATAAGGAAGGAAGAGGACAAGGGGTCGGCTTGGACTGCTGACGTCTCTTTTATTTAATCACTCAAAATCAACAACGTGCACACTTCAGCGTGTGACTTTTCCTTTGCTCAGTTTCGGTTTCGCTTCCGGGTCGTTCCACTTCCGGGTTCCGGCAAGCTCAATGTCTCTGTGGGGAACGTCAGCAGTCCGTCTCTCTCTCTCATGCTTCCGATTCTGCCAGCGTTTTAAGCTCTCTCCACACCCATTACTGGAATCAGAAACAGGTGTTATCAATCTGCGTCCAACCCACTCACTTACCGCTCGTCCCGCGGCTCTCTCTCCCGCTGCAGACCTCGCTGAACCACGCCCCCCTTGCCACATACCCCCACCGCCCGACTCAGGCCGCCCCCCCCCCCCCCCCCCATTTCTGGAGAGGAAGTCGGCCACAGCCATCTGAGCACCCGGCCTGTGGACCACCTTGAATTTAAAAGGCTGTAAAGCTAGATACCAACGGGTGATCCGCGCGTTGGTATCTTTCATGCGGTGGAGCCATTGGAGAGGAGCGTGGTCCGAACAAAGGGTGAACTCCCTCCCCAGGAGGTAGTAGCGGAGGGTGAGAACGGCCCACCTGATGGCAAGGCATTCTTTTTCTATGGTGCTGTACTTAGCCTCTCTCTTGGAGAGCTTGCGGCTAATGTACAGCACCGGCCGCTCTCCCCCCTCCACCTCCTGGGTCAGTACTGCGCCCAACCCTCTGTCCGACGCGTCAGTCTGCAACACAAAAGGGAGAGAGAAGTCAGGGGAGTGTAAAAGCGGCCCGCCACACAGAGCAGCCTTAACCTGGGTGAAGGCCTGCTGGCACGGCTCCGTCCACTGGACCGTATCTGGTAGCCCCTTTCTAGTGAGGTCAGTCAGAGGGGTGGTGAGGTCCGAATAATTGGGTATAAACCGCCTATAATATCCCGCCAGCCCTAGGAACTGCCTCACCTCCTTTTTGGTCTTGGGCCTCGGGCAGGTCGCAATTGCTGCGGTCTTGTCAATTTGGGGACGCACCTGTCCATGGCCCAAGTGGAAGCCCAGATACCTTACTTCCACCCGCCCAATTGCACACTTCTTCGGGTTGGCCGTGAGCCCCGCTCCTCTCAGCGACCTCAGGACCGCCCTGACATGCCGCATATGCCGCTGCCAATCGTGACTGTAAATCACGATATCATCCAGATAAGCAGCAGCATATGCGGCATGGGGACGCAAAATCCTGTCTATGAGTCGCTGAAAGGTGGCGGGAGCCCCGAACAACCCGAATGGAAGTGTGACAAATTGGTGCAATCCAAACGGCGTGTTGAAAGCTGTTTTTTCTTTGGACAATGGAGACAAGGGGATCTGCCAATAGTCCTTCGTTAAGTCCAATGTTGAATAAAATCGAGCCGTGCCCAGCCGATCAAGCAACTCGTCAACCCGCGGCATTGGATAGGCGTCGAATTTCGACACAGCATTCACCTTGCGATAGTCCACGCAGAACCTGACCGAGCCGTCGGTTTTAGGAACCAAAACTATCGGGCTCGCCCAGTCACTGTTGGACTCTTCTATTACTCCCATATCAAGCATGGCACCCAGTTCTTCCTGAACCACTTTTTTCTTGTGTTCAGGCAATCTATACGGCCGGCTACGAACTACCACGCCCGGCTCGGTCTCGATATGGTGCTGAATCAGGTCGGTACGTCCCGGTAGGGGCGAGAACACGTCGGCAAACTCCGCCTGTAATTTAGATAAATCAGCGAGTTGGTACGGTGAGAGGTGATCTCCACCAGGGGCCAGCGCGACTGATTGTGCTTTGATGCTCGCCTCTGGCCCGAGATCATCCTCTCCCCCGATCACCGTTGCCAACACTGATTCCACCTCATTCCATTTTTTAAGGAGATTGAGGTGATATATTTGACGAGCCCCGTTCCTATCGGACCGTATCACCTCATAATCGAGATCCCCAATTTGTCGTGCGACCTCAAACGGCCCCTGCCACTTTGACATTAACTTGGAGCTTGACGTAGGGAGTAATACAAGCACTTTCTCTCCCGGTGTGAATTTGCGTAGTTTAGTACCCCTGTTATACGACCGGCTCTGGCGGTCCTGGGCTTGCAACAAATTCTCTCTGGATAGCCGCCCCAGTGTGTGGAGTTTTGTTCGCAAGTCCAGCACATACTGAATTTCGTTTTTCGCCAAAGAAGGTCCCTCCTCCCAAGTCTCTCGTAGGACATCCAGCACCCCCCGAGGCTGGCGTCCGTAGAGAAGCTCGAAGGGGGAAAGCCCCGTGGAGGCTTGCGGAACCTCCCGCACAGCGAATAAAAGGGGTTCTAACAGCTTATCCCAATTTTTGGCGTCTTCCTGTACGAACTTACGGATCATGGATTTAAGTGTGCGATTAAACCGTTCGACCAAGCCGTCCGTTTGTGGGTGATAGACGCTTGTTCGAATGGACTTAATGCCCAATAACCCGTATAGTTCGCTTAATGTACGTGACATAAACGCCGTGCCTTGATCAGTGAGGATCTCTTTCGGAATCCCCACCCGGGAGATTAGTCGAAACAGTGCGTCCGCAACACTCTTCGCTGGGATGTTGCGGAGGGCCACTGCTTCCGGATATCGTGTTGCGTAGTCCACGATAACTAGCGCAAAACGATGGCCGCGTGCGGATCGCTCTAATGGCCCGATGAGGTCCATCGCAATTCTTTCGAAGGGGACCTGCATTAATGGAAGTGGGCGCAAGGGCGCTTTTGGGGAGGCCAGTGGATTCACCAACTGACATTCCGGACAAGACGCGCACCACCTGCGCACGTTGTCATGAATGCTTGGCCAAAAAAATCGGGTCATTAAGCGATTCAGTGTGGCCGCCTGTCCCAGGTGGCCCGCCATCGGGTTAGAGTGAGCAGCCTGGAAAAGCATTTCCCGGCGGCTCTTTGGTACTAATAACTGGGTTGTATCTACCTTTGTCTGAGTGTCTTGGGTCACTCGATACAACCGGTCTTTTAATATGGCAAAATAGGTATAGGTGATGGGCAAGGCGGGCTGGAGAGACTGACCGTCGATGGATCGAACCTGTTGGAAGGCGTGCTTAAGGGTCTCATCCTGTGACTGCTCCAGAGGAAAGTCATCGCGGTCCGAGAGAATCAGTCTCTCGATCCCGCTCAGTTCCTCTGGAGCCGTCTCCAGTGGTCCCGGTTCAGTCTCCCCAACCTGTACTCGCGCCGCCCCTATCCGAGCCTTCTTCCCCCAAGCGGCATCCGCACATAACGACCCCAATAAAGCCGAAAAGGCGGGCCAATTTGTCCCCAAAATTAGCGGATGCCGGAGGTGAGGACTAACCGCCACCTCTACGCTATGCTTTTCTCCCCTAAACTGAATCGTGATTGGGACGACCGGATACTCCACCACATCCCCGTGCACACACCGCACCTTAACCACGCGGCTTGTATCCAATGCCCCCGGCTGCATCAGGCTTTGATGGATAGAGGTTTGGTTACATCCTGAATCCACCAAGGCCTGATATGTACCCCCCTTGATACTCACGGGTATTTGGTACTCTCCTGCCTGATCGGGGGTGGCCTGCGGGACGTCCGGAACCCGGATCATTGTCCCAACGTCCATCATGGGACATCGGTCCACAAAATGATCCGGGTCCCCGCAACGCCAACAGGCCAGCCCAGGCCTACCTGCCGCCCCAGTGGCGGGGAGTGGGTTGGACAATGGGCGTGGAGAGAGGGAGGAACCGGAAGCATGATTCCCTCCCGCCCCTATCAGCCCCGCCCCCCTGGGCGGGGCCCTTGAATTCCCAAACTGCCCCGGGCCCATCCCGCCCCGGCCTCGGGGGGGAATACGAGGGGGGCCCGGTGGGCGGGACCTAGGGAGAGGGACAGGGAGAGAGAGAGAGACAGATGGGAGAGAGATAGAAGTAGAGGTGGGAGAGAGAGAGGTAGATGTTAGAGGGGGTTCGCCGACCCCAGGGCACGCCACCATGTGGTCCTCCGCCAGGTTGATGGCCGTCTCCAGCGACGTGGGCCGGTGGCACTGGACCCACTCGGCGGTTCGCTTGGGGAGCCGAGTGATGAACTGCTCCAGCACCACCCGATCGATAACATGGTCCACGTCGCTTCCGCCGGCCAATAGCCACTTGCGGCAGGAGTCCCGGAGCTGCTGGGCCATTACGAAGGGCCGGCCGGCCTCGCCCCAGTCCGGGGAACGGAAACGTTGACGATGTTGTTCGGGAGACCGGCCGACCCGCTGGATAATGGCCCTCTTCAGATCTTCATAGACCAGGAGGTTTGCCACCGGTAGTTGTTGGGCGGCCGCCTGGGCTTCTCCAGATAGAAGGGGGATGAGGCGCACCGGCCACTGTGTACGGGGCCACCCGCAGGCCTCCTGCGTTCGTTGGAATAGATCCAGGTAGGCCTCGGGATCGTCCTGTGGCCCCATCTTGTACATTGGCACGTGAACCGGTGCGCCGGTCTGCCCGGCGGCCTCGGCGCGAGCCTCCCGGTCGAGCCAGCTCCGGAACCTCTCGCGGTCCTCCTGCTGGCCTTGGACGATCGCTGCGAATCTTCGTTCTTGATCCGTCCTAAGGTCCAGCAGGGCCTGATGTTGCTTGCGGTGTAGGTCCGCGAGGGATGAGATGATCTCCGCAAGTGGGGTGGAGGACGGTGTTTGCATGGCGGCGGCTTGGTCCTGCTTCCTTCCCGGGTTTCGGCACCAGTGTAAAGAGTTCGTAGATAAGGAAGGAAGAGGACAAGGGGTCGGCTTGGACTGCTGACGTCTCTTTTATTTAATCACTCAAAATCAACAACGTGCACACTTCAGCGTGTGACTTTTCCTTTGCTCAGTTTCGGTTTCGCTTCCGGGTCGTTCCACTTCCGGGTTCCGGCAAGCTCAATGTCTCTGTGGGGAACGTCAGCAGTCCGTCTCTCTCTCTCATGCTTCCGATTCTGCCAGCGTTTTAAGCTCTCTCCACACCCATTACTGGAATCAGAAACAGGTGTTATCAATCTGCGTCCAACCCACTCACTTACCGCTCGTCCCGCGGCTCTCTCTCCCACTGCAGACCTCGCTGAACCACGCCCCCCTTGCCACACTAAGCAACGTTAAACAAAACATAACTATGATCTGGATTAACAAAAACATACTAAAATACAATCCCAGACGAACACACACTGTGGAAAATAGGTAACGTTACTGTTAAATACCAAATATAATACAATTTACAATTAAAACTCACCTCAGAGTCAGGAGAAATCCGTCAGATGAAGGCAGGTCCAATTCGACCGTTGGCGGTGAGAGTCACTCTCAGGTGCACACTGCGCAGTGATATGATTCTATAGTGATATGAAAATATAGTTCCAAGCAAAATATGACGCAGAGCTCTGTACCGCCAATAACACTTTCATTTTGAGCTTCACAAATAAATTAAAAGCCTATGATTTTATTCATTATATGCAGCATTCGAAATTAACTATGTTGATAGATTGTTTGTTTTATATTATTATATAGCCAGCCAGATTTTTACCACCAACTGGAACTGTTAATTTAAGGCCAAACATCGATATTCAGTAAAAAAATAAAAGGCTGAAAGTACGATTTGTTTTTTTAATTTTTAAGGGATCGCGTTGTTAAAACAATGCAAATCATTGTGGGGTTTTTTTAGATCTTAGGTGCAGTAAAAAAAAAAAAAAACTACGTTTGGGCGGCTGCCTACACAAAACCTGCAAGGGACCAAGGGTACAAAAGTTGCTCTGGGCCCGACCGGGCTGGCACACACTGGGCCATCACAGGCTAAATGTGGGCAGCCCGTTAGAGTGGGCTGCTCACAGAGAGCGCGCGTTGAGCCCAAAGCTGTGGGCCTCGCCTGGGCAAGCCCGCAGTGGGCCTGTTTAGGTTTGGTGTGGGCTGGCCCTAGCCCACTCTGCCCACAAAAAGCCAGCAGAGGCCCCGCAGGGGCCTGTTTGCAGGGACTGCGTCTAGATCGGCCAGATCTGCTGAAACATATCCTAGAGGCTTAGAATTCAGGATGGCTTCAATCTCAATCAAAACTGTCTGCAGCCCTTTTTTGGACACTGTTTCTGAGCCTAGCGTTGTACGAAGGGCAGTCTTTATTGACCTGTTCTCCCTCTCCCATACACCAGCAAAGTGCGGGAAGGCCGGAGGGTTGAAGTGAAAACAGATCCTTTGTTTGGCAAACCGCTGTCGTAAATCCGGACTGAGTTGGCAGAAGGTTTCCCGGAGTTATTCTTCTCCACCTCGGAAGTTTGTGCCCAGGTCGGAGTAAAGCTCTACAGGCTGGCCACGTCGACAAATGGACCTTCTCAGTGGCATCAGGAAGGCATCACTGTCCATGGAGGTTAGCACTTCTATGTGCATAGCACGAGTGGTTAGACACTTGAATAGAAGACCCCATCTCTTTTCTGTCCGATGTCCTAATTTCACCACCAATGGCCAAAAACAGTCCATTCCTGCTGAATAAAATGCAGGCTTAAACAATCTCAGGCTTGGAGGGGGAAGATCAACCATCTGCTGTGTCGCTGGCTTAGACCTCCACTTACAACACTTAACGCATGCCCTTTGATGCTTCTTGATTGCCTCTCTGCCTCTCAGAATCCACACTCTCCTGCAGATCTCAGCAAACACTCGCTCAAGTCCTGGGTGGTGGAGTTGAGTGTCATAGTCCTTAATAAGTAGTTGAGAGTCAAGCACGATAGGGTGCAGTTTAGCTGGGTCAAGGTCCTCTACTCACCTCAGTCATCCTCCGACTCAGATGAGCTGGTTCTCTGAGTCAAATTCAGGTAGAAGACACAACAACCGACTATTAGAGTAAACTGGCGTGTTAGATTTCAACAGCTTGAAATCCAGAGGGAAACTATCGATCTGTATCTTCCTCAGAGCAACAATCTCTGCCTCTTGGTAGGTACTGGCCAGAGGGGGTTCATTCTGGGTGGCTGCCCCATGCAGCTCCTGTGCAACTGCCTCCACAAAATCCTTCCAGCTGTTGTATTTATTTCCATCCGAAGTTGACGGCACAGCGGTGGCTATCCCACAGAAAACTCTTTTAAGTTCAGCTGTATCTTCAGAGTCAGGAAAGCGTGAGGCGTGGGAGAGGGCCACTCCTTCTGAGGTTGCAATAGAAACATTGGACCATGAAGCCATCTGTTGGGTCCGATAAAGTCAGGTCATCAGCAGGGTTTCCTTCAGAGTTGATGTATCGCCATTCTGCCCGGTTGGTCAACTCCTGAATCTCCGCTACCCGAGTGCCAAAAAAGACCTTGTACAGGCAGGACTCGGAAAGGAGCCAGTGGAGGACAATGGTGGTGTCATACCAGTAGGTGACCTTGTCTATCTTCAGAGTGGTCAGATCTGCTTTCGTGGGGCTACTTTAGATCGGGCTAAAAGAAAGGCAAGGTGGAGTTCCCCCTGGTGACCTTCTGAATGCAGGTAAGCAACAGCTCCATATGCCTTCTCGGAAGCATCACTGAAAATGTTCTCCCTGCTTACATCTGAATGATCCATATAGGAGTGGCTATATCACCTAGGAAGCATTACCTGTTGTAGAAATTTAAGTTCCTCTTCCCAGTCTATCCATGCTTGCCGAAGCTCACCAGAGAGTTGTGGATCATCCCAGTCTCAGTGGTTTACCCAAAGCTGCTGCATAATTACCTTCGCTCGGGTAGTATTTGGCAGAATAACTCCCAGGGGGTCACATTGACTCGCCAGCACCCGGTAGATGCTCCGCATCGTCAAGAGATTGTAGGTGACCGGTCTGTGTTTAAACCCAAGATGATCCAGCTCGTAGTGCCAGCTCAGGCCCAAGGTCGACTCTTGTGTGTCAGCTTTGTCTTGAGAGAGCCACAACTCCAGCTTAGAGGACCTGGCTTCCGAAGATAGGTGACTGACAACTTCCATTACATTACTGGCCCACTGTCAGATGTCAAAACCACCAGAGGATAAGAGGTCACGTAACTTATCCACCAATAGTCAAGCCTCATGGACAGAACTCAAACTCTGCAGAAAGTTGTCCACATAGAAGCATCTGTCCACTTAGAATCTTTAATCCTCGTCAGGAGTACTGTGCAGTGCCACATGTTGCTGAAGGGTGAAGGATGCACAGCAGGGGCTGCACGTAGTCCCGAAGGGAAGGACTTGCCACTCATAAGTATCTGGAGGGTTATCTCGACGCAGGTCATGCCATAGGAAACGTAGGAGTGGTCTGTCCTCAGGCAGTAGCAGGACCTGATGGAACATCCAATGTATATATGGCCACATGATGCTCCCTGAACCACAGGAGGACACCCAGAAGAGAGGGGCTTAGGACTGGACCAGGTAATAAGGAGTCATTGAGGTCCAGCTCCTCGAAGGAACAGTTGAACATAGGCGTTTTTTTCCATTGTGAGGGACCATATGGTGTGGTATATACCATTTCTCTCCTGAGGCTCCCTCTCCTTACAGCACCAGTCACCTCCAGTTTCTTAATCTCAGACTTATACACATCTGCCTTCTCTGGTGACCAAGCAAGCCTACGCTCCATGCCTTTGAGACTAGGCATCACTGCTTCCTTGGGAGCACAGAAGAATTAATCCTGCACAATAAGGGTGTTGCATAGCAGAGGATTCCATCAACCTTGACCTTAGTAGTCTTGGCCTGCAAGAGTGAAAGCTAATCTTTCAAGAGTCATACAGGTTGCAATGTCCACCCGAGCCTTGTCTGAATAGCTGCAGGTCCTCCAGAGGGACCCAGACGAACAGGCGATATGGGAGTAATGAGGTTAGTATTGTCAGATCCAATAAGCAATAATCGGTGTACTCCTTTGAGGGAAAGGTTCTTCAGGTGCTGATACTTTTCCAGTACACTCAGAGGGTAAGAATGGTCTGCTAGACCAAGGTCTTCAGCAGTGAAGGCAGCTGAGATTCAAAATATTTTCTGTGGCTGAGTTACTGGAGAAATCTTGAAGGAGAGCACAGCAACATTGACAGTTTGTATATCCTGGCGGATAGTCCGCAGGGCTAAGCTTTCCACAGGTCCGTGGTAACTGCAGGGAATAGGAGAATCATCTTTTCTGAGCCATCATCAAGGACGGTATAGGTATCCAGGGTCTTTGTGACAAAGCAGAACTGTAACAACCTTAAGAAGAACTCTCCTACATCCCGTTGGTCTATCCAGAGTCCCAGTCGCTGAGTTAACCAGACTAGAACCTTCAACCACTGGTTTGGAGTTAACCTCATGAAGGATCTGCAGGTGTCTGCCTTTACAGATATTACATGCTTTCTTAAGGGTACACTTAGCTGCTGTGTGTGCATGCCCACAGCGCCAGCAGCAGTGATTTGTCTTGATCCAATCGGTTATCTGTTGTTTGTTGTAGGACTTGAAGGTATCACATTGACTGAGATAATGATCATTTTTGTCACAAAATGAACAGAAAGCTCTAGCCTGTCTTTTGGGGGTCCCTAAATTGGCTATTGGAATCGAAGCTAGTTTGGTAGGTAGTTTAGCAGAGCCCTCATCCGATCCATGAAGTACAGTATCAGAGCGTCCAACAGGGTTCGTCGTTCTCCCTCGGTTGGTCTTCTGCTCTACCCTCTGCCGATGGTCTGAAATTTGACTCTCACTGCTCTGACCCCGTGCTTCATACTGCAACCATTCAGCAAAGTCCAGAAGGTTATACACTGCACCAGGATGACAAAACATTTGTCTTCTGAACTCTGACCTAATTTCAGGAGGTAATTTGTTCAACAACCTCTCCACATGCGAACCGCACCTCAATTCAGCCTGACCCTCATGGCCTAAAGTCTCCAGCATACCGACAAGGGATCTGATTTGCAAGGCAAACTTGTCAAAGGCTGCTGTATCACCTCTGTGAATATCGGTATCATCCATCACTTTAGATATCCTTCTGAGGGCTAATTTGTAAGGTTGTCCAAACCTCTCAGTCAGAGCTGCCATGGTTGCACTATACAGGAAAGGTGACTTCAGATAGGAGACGGCAACCAAGCGGGCTTCATCTAATCTCAAATGGTCCATCAAGATCTGATAACAGAATTGAGCTCGGTAGCTTCAAGAAGCAAAAGGTTCTCCAGAGCAAGCTTTAGTTTGGCAAACTCACTAGGATCTCCTGTTATGAAGTCTGGGATGGTCGGTGTAGGACCACGGTAGGTTCTCTCTCTCTCATCTGGATGCAAGGTGGTAGCTCTGTGCATAGGTGTCAGATACTTAGGTCCCCTTGGCTCATAGCTGTCGTGCGGGTGAGGCCGGTGGGCAGCCCTATCAGGCTCAAACATCTGCTCGGGATACCGAATTGAATCATGGCCACAGGTACGGTACTCATTACCTCCACACTCAAGTGGTGGAGGTAATCTGCCAGAAGTTGGTAGGACAGATTCATCTGGATAGCTATCAGGAATGGAGTTATGGAGGAGATCACGTGACCCCTCGACAGCGATGCACGCATAGCCCTTCACTCTGCTCACTTTGCCAAATATTGTAGTATCCTGTCAGTAAATTTTGAACCACTCTTTATCTAGCCCATAATGAGTACTCCAGCAGTCAAGGAGAGTCGGAAAAGAGAAGTTGAACAATCGCCAATAAAGAAAAAATTCAAAGATTGCACCATCTCCAGAGAGGATCTCGACGCTGCTATAGCCAACGGTATTAAGCTAGCGCTCAAAGAGCAACAAAGTTCTCTGGATTCGATCGTGGCATTGACAGTAAGAGAAGCGATAGACTCTATATTGACCCCAGCATTGCGGGACTTGCATCTGAACATACAATCGACCAACGACTCTGTTAAAGAGTTGAAAACAGAAGTGGAAAAGCTAGCTACCACGTCTAAACAGACGCGTGACCGGGTCGATTCCGTTCAGTCAGCTGCACGTGAGGATAGGAGGACAGTAACAAACATAAGAATTCAGTTGGAACAACTTACAGAAAAAGTGACGGACATGGAAGACAGGAACAGGAGAAACAACGTACGACTGGTGGGGTTGCCTGAGGGGGCGGAAGGCCGCGATGCAGCCGGTTTTCTCAGAGCTAATCTCCCCAAGTGGATCCCCTCGCTAAAAGGTCGCGATATCGAGATTGATCGTGCCCACCGAGTGTATGACGGTAAGAAAAACTCCGATCGGCCGCGTACTCTCATCTTCCGGGTACTTAGATGGCATGACAGACTGGTGATCCTGAAGGGTGCCCGCCAGGCGTATCCGGTGAAATATTCGCAGGACAATGTCACGCTACTATTTTTCCCCGACTTCAGCCCAGCCACAACTACCAGGAGAAAGAGCTTTAATCCTGTCCTGAAGAAGATGACAGCACTCGGTCTCCAGCCCTTCCTCATCTACCCGGCGGCAATCAAACTACGGTACAAGGGTGAACAGATGATATTCGACTCTCCTCAAAAAGCAGAAGAATTTGTTGGCTCACTGCCACAGAAGAAGACGTATTCGGCAGCTCTACAAAGCAACGGTAAAATAGCGGCTAGCGTCTCCATCTCTTCAGTCCAACGAGGTGAACCTGACTGCGAGGTGCGTGGTGATTCAAACTGCTCCGAAGAGGACGTTAACAGGGTTGTCATGGACACTTGTTAATCTCTTGCTGAAATGTTGTAGCCTTCTTCGCATCCCCTTACACTGGCCCGTCGACTGGCGAACAAGAAGAATATAAAAGTGTTTGCTTTTATGTTTAGTTTTTAAGGAGGAGAAAGACAAAAAAAAAAAAAATCTATCGCTTGTAAGCTAATAGAGAGTAGGTTCGATCGCGATGTGTTTGGCTCTGTGGGCCTTTTGGGGACATGTCCTGCGTTGAAGTGGATTGGTCACGTATCAACATTTGTTTTTGTTTGTGCAGACCTACATTCATGGGAATGTGCGGCCTGCTCCGGTTGTTGTACATAGTTATTTATCGTCCCTTCCCTTTGCGTTTTTCTACCCCCTGCAACAGACATAACTTACTTTACTTTTACTTATTTTGCTTTTCTTTTAAAAGGAGCACACGTCTAAATGGATTAGTATCCAGAATATATAACATTACTAACCCTTATCATTTGCATTGTGGCATTATGGTTGTCTCTCTTCATTTATACTTAATTTGTGCATTGCTAAAACAAAATGCATGCTCTAAAAATCTTATCACTCAATGTGAATGGCCTTAACTCTCCCATCAAACGTACCCGTATATTAGAATATCTACATCGTAAGTTGATTTCTTGTGCCCTGATACAGGAGACTCATTTAAAACAAGGTGATGTTGCGCGTTTTCAAAACAAGTATTATAAATTGGCAGTCTTTTCTTGTGCTCTTAATAAAACGAAGGGGGTGGCTATCCTAGTTGACAGAAAGTTACATTTAAATATTGAACAAATCGGGAATGATGAGGAGGGTAGATTTGTTTTTGTCCGCTGCAAAATACATAATGACAGGTTAGCACTGGTCTCCATTTACTGCCCAAATGAGGCAGACGGTAAGTTTTTCACAAATATTTCCAATACATTGCTTGAACAAATTGATTGTCCTTTAATTGTGGGTGGTGATTTTAATGCTGTCATCAATCCTGCATTGGATAAATCTCACCAGGATATAACGGCTAACCCTTCTTCAAAGTTATTGAATAAATTTATCACTGAACTTAACATAATAGATCTTTGGAGAATTCAGAATGCCACAGCCAAAGACTTCACATTTTTTTCTAATAGACATAAGACTTTCTCTAGGATAGACTATATCTTTCTCAGTCCATCTCTAATTTCATCTAACTCCTCCATCTCTATTTTACCTATGTTATTGTCTGACCATGCTGCAGTGTTATGTAATGTTCACCTTTCCAACATGAAGACCAAAGCCCCTAGATGGCGTTTTAACACATCAGTACTAAATAATCAGATATTCATTAATTCAATAAAAGATCATATAAAGGAATTTCTTGAAATTAATACATCTTGCAACGTAAACCCCCAAATACTATGGGAGGCAACTAAATGTGCTATACGAGGATTCTGTATATCTTTTTCTTCTAATCTTGCTAAAACAAATGTTCGCCAGCTTACTCAGTTAGAAAATAAGATCCAGCTTTTACAAAATTTACAAAAACAAAATTTTACGGAGCAACAAGCCACGCGATTATCCACTTTAAAAAAGAATATGAGCTGCTCTCACAATCAAAGGCAGAGTTTATTTTACACAGGACCAGGCAAAAATATTATCTTGAATCAGAGAGACCTAGCCACTTATTGGCCCTCAGGTTGAAGGAATGTGAATCAAAGGCATATATCAGTGCAATAAAAACTTCAAATGATCAGGTCACCACAAATCCTTTGATAATCAATGACATTTTTAAAGGTTTTTACACAAACCTATACAAAACTGAAATTGACTATGAGGAATCAATTTGCAAAGAGTACCTAGGTAAGTTAGAACTGCCCCGGATCCCACAGATTGATAAAGACTCTCTGGAGGCCCCGTTAAATTTGGAGGAGCTCCATGAATCACTAAAAAGTCTTCAGAAGGGCAAATCACCAGGCCTAGATGGCCTCCCTCCTGAATTGTATCTAGAAATATGGGATTTGGTAGGGACTCTTGTGCTTGACTCATTCAACTTTGCAATTGAGCACGGCACATTTCATAGAGATCAAAAAACATCTTTAATATCGCTACTTCTTAAAAAGGGGAAAGATCCGTTAGATTGCTCCAATTACAGACCGATATCACTTATTCCATGCGACCTAAAAGTTTATGCCAAAATTCTTGCCTCTCGCATGGAGAGAGTTATTCATCATTTAGTCAAAGGGGACCAAACCGGTTTTATTAAGGGGCGTCTTGCATCTGATAATATGCGTCGACTCTTTCATATACTTGATTTTGCAGACACCCATCCAAGTCCATGTGCGTTTTTTTCACTTGACGCAGAAAAAGCCTTTGACAGGCTAGAGTGGAACTATATGTGGGCAGTTCTGGAATGTTTTGGATTTGGTGAACGTTACATCTCTATGGTTAAGACACTTTATCACTCACCTGTGGCATCAGTTTTAACTGGTAACATTATCTCCCCTTCATTCCCTCTACAGCGTGGAACGAGACAGGGATGTCCATTTTCCCCCTTATTATTCTGTTTATCCCTTGAACCTCTAGCACAAGCCATTAGGAAATCTGAGATAGCACCAATTAAGATCCATGATCATGAACATATTATTTCGTTGTATGCCGATGACATTATATTATATCTAGATAACTTTGACAGGTCAGTAACCGGTATAATCAAGGAATTTGATCGCTTTAGTAGTTTATCGGGGTACAAGATAAACTGGACCAAATCTGCTTTAATGCCAATAAACAATATCAAGGTTAACTCTTCTATCCCCTCATTCGTTCCTATTAAACATTCTTTCATCTATTTAGGTATTACTATATATAAAAACATCCATAAGATTGCCAGAGACAATTTTAATAACATTTTAGCCAAAATTAAGAGTGATACTCAACGATGGAATAATCTTAAAGTATCTCTTCAAGGCAGAATATCTACAGTCAAAATGAATTTGCTACCTCGGCTCAATTTTCTTTTTTCTATGATACCACTTTCCCCCCCTCCAGGTTACTTTAAGGAGATCAATTCCATACTTTCCCAGTTTATCTGGAATGCTAAACGGCCCAGAATAAAACTTGCCACTTTGCAGCAACCTATACTGTCAGGAGGACTGGCTATGCCAAATTTTGAATTATATTACTGGTCGTTTCAAATCAAGGCCCTTCATAATTGGGTGGACTCTCAGTCTAAGGTCTCATGGAGAGTAATTGAAGCGGACAAGGTTAAACCACATAGACTCCAAGATATTCTATTTGCGGGCACAGGAAAGAAAAATGATGAACATAAGTTCGGCCCAGTTGTGGCCAACTCTCTAAGGATCTGGAAAAGGGTTGAACGTCTGATGGGAGGGCCCGTTAAATTTTGTAGAGATACACCATTATGGCACAATTTAAATTTTCTGTGCGGAAGTCGACCATTTGTCCAGCCTTCTTGGTCTTCACTGGGCATAAACACATGCGGTGACTTGTATGACGACAAGGGACTCTGCTCACTTCAAGAACTAAGAACTAAATTCTTTTTACCAGCATCCTCATACTTTGTCTTTTTTCAATTACGCTCGGCTCTCAAGGCGTATGGAGTCCCTTGGGTATCCCCTATTTCTCCTTATCCTATGTGGGATTGGATCGCTTCACACTCTGGTCGGCCATCTGTCTCATTAATATACAGTAAAATTAATGATCATATTGCAAAGCCTCTTTCTATTAAGTTTATCTGGAATCGGGAATTATCCGATCTGAACTTATCTGTCGACTGGGAGAGGGTATGGTCTAATCTGATTTTAACTTCTAAAAATTTGGCTCACCGTCTTATTCATTTTAAAGTCATTCATAGAGCATACATAACCCCTTACAAAAGGTTTAAAATGAAAATGCAATCAACCTATAACTGCCATATCTGTAAAACTGTAGCATCAGGTACTTTTCTCCACATGTTTTGGGAGTGTCCAATCGTTGCCAATCTATGGACTCATGTAAATTTAGTCTTGTCCTCTTTGCTACAAATTGATTACAGATCTAATCCAGGTCTATGTCTTCTCAATGATGATTCTGACTCCTGTTTAACTCTATTACAAAAGAGAATGTTGTTTGCTGGGTTTACAGCAGCAAAGAAGACAATAATACAGAATTGGTTTACCCCGAACATGTGTGTAAAAACTTACTGGATACATAGCCTTCTTATAATTGTGACTTGTGAATGTACAACAGCACGAATTAACAAGGCTAAACCCAAGACCATTGATGCATGGCAATGTTTTTCCTCCAGCATATTGGAATATGTAAAGGAATGAGAATGTAAAGTAGCTCCTTTTTATTTTTTATGTGATTTATTATTATTATTAGGGCCCAAGCCCTGAAAGGGCGCAGAGCCCTATTGTTCTTCTAAGGATTATTTTTTTTTGTTATTAGGGCCCAAGCCCTGAAAGGGCGCAGAGCCCTATTGTTCTTCTAAGGATTATTTTTTTTTTTTTTAGGGCCCAAGCCCTGAAAGGGCGAAGAGCCCTATTGTTCTTCTAAGGATTATTTAGGGCCCAAGCCCTGAAAGGGCGCAGAGCCCTATTGTTCTTCTAAGGATTATTTTTTGTTATTATTATTATTTATTATTTTTTTACGCGACTATTTGGGCATTTTTGGGGCCCTTCCCATGCTCGAAAACTCTTGAAACTTTGCACACGCATCAGAATGCGCGGCCATCAGGGCCGGGCTGAGGCTGGGACCCGGGCGTGGCAGGGGGGCTCGACAGCGCCCCCTAAAGTGGGGTCTGAAAACGGGGTCTATAAATCAAACACACTTGCACGTACACATATGAAACTCGGTACACATATAGAGCTCATCGGGCCGAACAACTTTCGTGCTCTAAGTTATGTGTCAGCCCAACAGGAAGTGAGCTATTATGGGTTGTTCGGAAAACGCATGCTGTGGAATTTGCGATACTCCTCCTAGACGATTCACCCGATCAGCACCAAACTCGGTCAGCAGGAAGTCAAGACACTGAGGATGCTAAATTGCGAGCAACTTTTTGATATCTCAAACGGTTTGGCCGTGGCGAAGAGACGAATTTATGGCGAGAAAAGGGAAACAGGAAGTGTGTTATAACTTTTGCATACATTAATTCATTTTGATGAAACTTCAGCTGTGTGTTCGTTGTATGAGGCCGATCACATGGATATGACTTTTGTGAGTCAAAGTTATAGCGCCACCAATTGGCAGCAGGAAGTGTGTCACTTTTGTCCAAAGTGGGGGGGTTAGTTTTATCTGCAGTCACCAAACTCGGTATATATATTGTACATTTCGAGCCGGACAACTTTCTAATTTACAGTCATTAGCTCTGACCAACAGGAAGTCAGATAATTTGGTTGGAAGATAACAAGAAGTGGCAAAACGAGCTCTGAGTTTTTACCCTCTCCTCAAAAGCGATTCATTCAATCTCCTCCAAACTCGGACAACATGAAGTAAATATACAGAAGATGCTAAAATGCGAACGGTTATTGGATATCTCAAACGGTTTTCCCGTAGCAAAAGGCTAAAAAACACAAAATAAGCACACAAGTGCCTGATTCATAAATAAGGCTATACTCCCACCTGCTGGTTATTCTATATATCACACTGTGTTTTTTTTTTGTTTTTTTTCAACACATGCTCTCCCTTAAATGTCCAGTAGAGGGCAATATTGTATAAGTTTTCAAGTAAAAAACCTTGCCTCTGTGTGTGTGTGTGTGTGAATGGTTTTCTAGCCTGGTGGGGACTTAAACCTGAATGCACATAGACTCATGGGGACGTCCCAATGGGTACAAAAGCTTATAAATCACACAGAATGAGTTCTTTTGAAAAGGTGAAAATGCAGAAAGTTGTGTGATGGGTAGGTGCAGTGTAGGAGGACAGGATATATGGTTTGTACAGCATAAAAACCATTACGTCTATGCTGAGTCCCCAAAAAGATAGTGAACCAGACATGAGTGTAAGTGTGTGTGTGTGTGTGTGTGTGTGTGTGTGTGTGTGTGTGTGTGTGTGTGTGTGTGTGTGTGAGAGAGAGAGAGAGAGAGAGAGAGAGAGAGAGAGAGAGAGAGAGAGAGAGAGAGAGAGAGAGAGAGAGAGAGAGAGACACTTTTCTGTCTAAAAAGATTATCTCAATGCTTTGGCCTGCATTAAAGGATTAAACATATTATTCTGGGTTTGAATAAAAAAATAAATGTATAAAACCGGTTTATTTGTAGGGCATTGACAATATTGTTTTATATAATTAGTTAAATAATTGTGTTAATACAAATAATTATAATTAAAAATATATAAATATAACAAAAATTACCCCCCCTCTCCCTCTCTCAGGATCACTCTCTCTCTCTGTGTGTGTGTGTGTGTGTGTGTGTGTGTGTGTGTGTGTGTGTGTGTGTGTGTGTGTGTGTGTGTGTGTGTGTGTGTGTGTGTGTGTGTGTGTGTGTGTGTGTGGAGGGGGTCTCTCTCACTCTGTGTGTGTGTCACCTTGTCTCTTGTTTTTTCATAATTTAACCCTTTCATTTCATAGGCTATCACAAATATCTTATCACTTTATTGTGAAAAATAAGTAAAACAAAAACATATATTATATCTTTAATTAAATACTGGTCTTCTGAACTTACAAAATTTTGAGCTGCAAAAAATACATTTGCTTATAATTGAAAGTGATGTCCTAATACTTTTAATTGTTTTCTATAACATGGGCTTTAAAGAAGATCATGTGCTGTGTTTGCAAAGATCATGTATGACACCTCTTTAAACTAATTATTTATTGATAAAATTCAAATGAATTAAAAAATAAAATTTCACATGATTTTATAAAAGTGGCTGTTTATAATAAACTTCCATAAATTATATGCACGCATATTACTCTTACCTGACACTGATATTAAAATATCAATGATATTAAATTATATTATGATATTATATGATATTAAAATCATTGTTGCGGTCTCTGTGATTTGGCTTAATTTATTTTTAAGAGAAATGTAAGGATAATACAACTTCAGCATTTGGACAGTATTCTGCACTCATTTTGAAATTGACATTTGACATCACCTGTCATAAAATTAAAGAATAAAATGTAATTGATCTCATAGATGTGACTGTTGTGGTTCCTGGTCATAGCAGCACCAGTTGCTGCAGTTAATGAGGTGAATTCAAATGACTTTGACATAGTCCCTTTATTTATTTTTTCCCATATTAAATGCCTATTGGCCTGCTGTGCACAGTTAAGCTGATGCCACCGGGGTGGCGGTGCCCCCGGCTTGGGCCCGTCATCGCTGCTCGCAGCTTTAATTTTTTTTTGTTATTATTATTTATTATTTTTTTACGCGACTATTTGGGCATTTTTGGGGCCCTTCCCATGCTCGAAAACTCTTGAAACTTTGCACACGCATCAGAATGCGCGGCCATCAGGGCCGGGCTGAGGCTGGGACCCGGGCGTGGCAGGGGGGCTCGACAGCGCCCCCTAAAGTGGGCTCTGAAAACGTGGTCTATAAATCAAACACACTTGCACGTACATGTATGAAACTCGGTACACATATAGAGCTCATCGGGCCAAACAACTTTCGTGCTCTAAGTTATGCGTCAGCCAAACAGGAAGTGAGCTATTATGGGTTGTTCGGAAAACGCATAATGTGGAATTTGCGATACTCCTCCTAGACGATTCACCCGATCAGCACCAAACTCAGTCAGCATGAAGTCAAGACACTGAGGATGCCAAATTGCGAGCAACTTTTTGATATCTCAAACGGTTTGGCCGTGGCGAAGAGACGAATTTATGGCGAGAAAAAGGAAACAGGAAGTGTATTATAACTTCTGCATACATTAATAGATTTTGATGAAACTTCAGCTGTGTGTTTGTTGTAAGAGGCCGATCACATGGATATGACTTTTGTGAGTCAAAGTTATAGCGCCACCAACTGGCAGCAGGAAGTGTGTCACTTTCAAAATTGCTTTAAATCCCCATCTTATTTTCACCCGATTTACTTCAAACTTCATCAGTATAATGTCAAAACATGGCAGATATAGACTTTTGAATGGATTCCTGGTTCTTGAAATACTGTTGTCATGGCAACGTGTCAAAGTCTAATAATCTTTTTATGTGTTTTTGAGACAATTACCATGCTTGAAATTGCATGAAACTCAACACACACATCAGACATGCTGTCCAGAAGATGCAAGCAAAGATTCAGAAACGGGCGTGGTAGAGGGGCTCAATAGCGCCATCTTTTGTCCAAAGCGGGGGGTTAGTTTTATCTACAGTCACCAAACTCGGTATATATATTGTAATTTTCGAGCTGGACAACTTTCTAATTTACAGTCATTAGCTCTGACCAACAGGAAGTCAGATAATCTGGTTTGAAAATGAGAAAAAGTGAAAAGCGAGCTCTGAGTTTTTACCTTCTCATCAAAAGCGATTCATTCAATCTCCTCCAAACTCGGACAACATGAAGTAAATATACAGAAGATGCTAAAATGCGAACGGTTATTGGATATCTCAAACGGTTTTCCCTTAGCATAAGCCTAAAAAAGACAAAAGAAGCACACACGTGCCTGGTTCATAAATAAGGCTATACTCCCACCTGCTGGTTATTCTCTATATCACACTGGGTGTTTTTTTTTTTTTTCCAACACTTATGCTCTCACTTAAATGACCAGTAGAGGGCAATATTGTATAAGTTTTCAAGCAAAAAACCTTGCCTCTGTGTGTGTGTGTGTGTGTGTGTGAATGATTTTCTAGCCTGGTGGGGACTTAAACCTGAATGCACACAGACTCATGGGGACTTCCCAATGGGTAGAAAAGCTTATAAATCAGACAGAATGAGTTACTTTGAAAATGCAGAAAGTTGTGTGATGGGTAGGTTTATGGGTAGGGGCAGTGTAGGAGGACAGAATATATGGTTTGTACAGCATAAAAACCATTATGTCTATGCCGAGTCCCCAAAAAGATAGTGAACCAGACATGAGTGTGAGTGTGTGTGTGTGTGTGTGTGTGTGTGTGTGTGTGTTGGGAGGGGGAGGGGGGAGGGGGGGGGGTGGATGGGCTGAGCTTATAAGGGTTGCCTGCAGCATACTTCAGCATTACTACTGTGCGTGTGTGTGTGTGTGTGTGTGTGTGTGTGTGTGTGTGTGTGTGTGTGTGTGTGTGTGCGTGTGTGTGTGTGTGTGTGTTATTTTTTCTAGCCTGGTGGGGACTTCAACCTGAATGCACACAGACTCATGGGGACACGTGTCACTGATTTCTACAGTGTGTGTGTGTGTGTGTGTGAGCCACTCTTCTGTCTAAATTACCTCTCAATGTTGTGCTTTTGCCTGCATTAAAGGATTAAACATATTCTGGGTTTGAATAAAAAAATAAATGTATAAAACCAGTTTATTTGTAGGGCATTGAGAATATTGTTTTATATAATTAGTTACCCCCCCCCCCCCCCCCCCAGGATCTGTGTGTGTGTGTGTGTGTGTGTGTGTGTGTGTGTGTCTGGAGGGGGTCTCTCTCACTCTGTGTGTGTCACCTTGTCTCTTGTTTTTTAATAATTTAACAATTTCATATAGGCTATCACAAATATCTATCACTTTATTGTGAAAAATAAGTAAAAAACTAAAACATATATTATATCTTTAATTAAATACTGGTCTTCTGAACTTACAAAATTTGAGCTGCAAAAAATACATTTGCACATAATTAAAAGTGATATCCTAATACTTTTAATTGTTTTCTATAACATGGGCTTTAAAGAAGGTCATGTGCTGTGTTTGCAAAGATCACGTATGACACCTCTTTAAACTAATTATTTATTGATAGAATTTAAATGGATAAAAAATAATAATTTCACATGATCTTATAAAAGTGGATGTTTATAATAAAGTTCCATAAATTATATGCACGCATATTACTCTTACCTGACACTGATATTAAAATCATTGTTGCGGTCTCTGTGATTTGGCTTAATTTATTTTTAAGAGAAGTGTAAGGATAATACAACTTCAGCATTTGGACAGTATTCTGCACTCATTTTGAAATTGACATTTGACATCATCTGACATAAAATTAATGAATAAAATGTAATTGATCTCAGAGATGTGAGTGTTGTGGTTCCTGGTCATAGCAGCACCAGTTGCTGCAGTTAATGAGGTGAATTCAAATGACTTTGACATAGTCCCTTTATTTATTTTCCCATATTAAATGCCTATTGGCCTTCTGTGCACAGTTAAGCTGATGCCACCGGGGTGGCGGTGCCCCCGGCTTGGGCCCGTCATCGCTGCTCGCAGCTTTAATTATTTATTATTTTTTTACGCGACTATTTGGGCATTTTTGGGGCCCTTCCCATGCTCGAAAACTCTTGAAACTTTGCACACGCATCAGAATGCGCGGCCATCAGGGCCGGGCTAAGGCTGGGACCCGGGCGTGGCAGGGGGGCTCGACAGCGCCCCCTAAAGTGGGGTCTGAAAACGTGGTCTATAAATCAAACACACTTTCACGTACATATATGAAACTCGGTACACATATAGAGCTCATCGGGCCGAACAACTTTCGTGCTCTAAGTTATGTGTCAGCCCAACAGGAAGTGAGCTATTATGGGTTGTTCGGAAAACGCACGCTCTGGAATTTGCGATACTCCTCCTAGACGATTCACCCGATCAGCACCAAACTCGGTCAGCCTGAAGTCAAGACACTGAGGATGCTAAATTGCGAGCAACTTTTTGATATCTCAAACGGTTTGGCCGTGGCGAAGAGACGAATTTATGGCGAGAAAAGGGAAACAGGAAGTGTGTTATAACTTTTGCATACATTAATTCATTTTGATGAAACTTCAGCTGTGTGTTCGTTGTAAGAGGCCGATCACATGGATATGACTTTTGTGAGTCAAAGTTATAGCGCCACCAACTGGCAGCAGGAAGTGTCACTTTTGTCCAAAGTGGGGGGTTAGTTTTATCTACATTCACCAAACTCGGTATATATATTGTACTTTTCGAGCCGGACAACTTTCTCATTTACAGTCATTAGCTCTGACCAACAGAAAGTCAGACCATTTGGTTGGAAGATAACAAGAAGTCGAAAGCGAGCTCTGAGTTTTTACCCTCTCCTCAAAAGCGATTCATTCAATCTCCTCCAAACTCGGACAACATGAAGTAAATATACAGAAGATGCTAAAATGCGAACGGTTATTGGATATCTCAAACGGTGGTCCCGTAGCAAAAGCCTAAAAAACACAAAATAAGAACACAAGTGCCTGGTTCATAAATAAGGCTATACTCCCACCTGCTGGTTATTCTATATATCACACTGTTTTTTTTTTGTTTTTTTTTTCAAAACATGCTCTTCTTTAAATGTCCAGTAGAGGGCAATATTGTATAAGTTTTCAAGCAAAAAAACCTTGCCTCTGTGTGTGTGTGTGAATGGTTTTCTAGCCTGGTGGGGACTTAAACCTGAATGCACACAGACTCATGGGGACCTCCCAATGGGTTTAAAAACTTATAAATCAGACAGAATGAGTTACTTTGAAAAGGTGAAAATGCAGAAAGTTGTGTGATGGGTAGGTTTAGGGGCAGGGGCAGTGTAGGGGGACAGAATTAATGTTTTGTACAGCATAAAAACCATTATGTCTATGGTGAGTCCCCAAATACATAGTGAACCAGATATGAGTGTGTGTGTGTGTGTGTGTGTGTGTGTGTGTGTGTGTGTGTGTGTGTGTGTGTGTGTGTGTGTGTGTGTGTGTGTGTGTGTGTGTGTGTGTGTGGCTGTGTGTATGTGTTGTGGATGGGGGAATGGGGGATGGGCTGAGCTGATTTGAGTTGCCTGCAGCATACTTCAGCATTACTACTGTGTGTGTGTGTGTGCGTGTGTGCGTGTGTGCGTGTGTGTGTGTGTGTTGTTCTAGCCTGGTGGGGACTTAAACTTGAATGCACACAGACTCATGGGGACTTCTCAATGGGTACAAAAGCTCATAAATCAGACAGAATGTGTTCTTTTGAAAAGGTGAAAATGCAGAAAGTTGTGTGATGGGTAGGTTTAGGGGTAGGAGCAGTGTAGGAGGACAGAATATATGGTTTGTACAGTATAAAAACCATTACGTCTATGCTGAGTCCCCAAAAAGATAGCGAACCAGACATGTGTGTGTGTGTGTGTGAGTGAGAGAGAGAGAGAGAGAGAGAGAGAGAGAGAGAGAGAGAGAGAGAGAGAGAGAGAGAGAGAGAGAGA
Organism: Pseudorasbora parva; assembly: GCF_024679245.1. Lineage (NCBI taxonomy): Eukaryota > Metazoa > Chordata > Actinopteri > Cypriniformes > Gobionidae > Pseudorasbora > Pseudorasbora parva. The sequence continues at coordinate 34,158,683 of NC_090173.1, forward strand.
GAGAGAGAGAGAGACACTTTTCTGTCTAAAAAGATTACCTCTCAATGCTGTGCTTTGGCCTGCATTAAAGGATTAAACATTTTATTCTGGGTTTGAATAAAAAAATAAATGTATAAAACCTGTTTATTTGTAGGGCATTGACAATATTGTTTTATATAATTAGTTAAATAATTGTGTTAATACAAATAATTATAATTAAAAAAATATAAATATAAAAAAAATTACCCCCCCTCTCCCTCTCTCAGGATCACTCTGTGTGTGTGTGTGTGTCACCTTGTCTCTTGTTTTTTCATAATTTAACCCTTTCATATCATAGGCTATCACAAATATCTATCACTTTATTGTGAAAAATAAGTAAAACAAAAACATATATTATATCTTTAATTAAATACTGGTCTTCTGAACTTACAAAATTTTGAGCTGCAAAAAATACATTTGCACATAATTGAAAGTGATATCCTAATACTTTTAATTGTTTTCTATGACATGGGCTTTAAAGAAGGTCATGTGCTGTGTTTGCAAAGATCATGTATGACACCTCTTTAAACGAATTATTTATTGATAGAATTCAAATGAATAAAAAAAATTAAATTTCACATGAATTTATAAAAGTGGCTGTTTATAATAAACTTCCATAAATTTTATGCACGCATATTACTCTTACCTGACACTGATATTAAAATCATTGTTGCGGTCTCTGTGATTTGGCTTAATTTATTTTTAAGAGAAGTGTAAGGATAATACAACTTCAGCATTTGGACAGTATTCTGCACTCATTTTGAAATTGACATTTGACATCACCTGACATAAAATTAATGAATAAAATGTAATTGATCTCAGAGATGTGACTGTTGTGGTTCCTGGTCATAGCAGCACCAGTTGCTGCAGTTAATGAGGTGAATTCAAATGACTTTGACATAGTCCCTTTATTTATTTTTTCCCATATTAAATGCCTATTGGCCTTCTGTGCACAGTTAAGCTGATGCCACCGGTGTGGCGGTGCCACCGGCTTGGGCCCGTCATCGCTGCTCGCAGCTTTAATTATTATTATTTTTCTATTTTTTTTTATTTTATATATATATATTTATGTATTATCTTTTTATATTTATTTATTTATTTTTCTATTATGATTATTATATTTAGATTCATTTATTGATGACTAATCTGTTGCTTCCCCTGCCCTGTTGGTTTGTTTGGATTTTATTTTGTTATATGTGAAACAATAAAAAGTTGATCACAAAAAAAAAAAAAAGGAATGGAGTTATGAAAATTAGGCGGCTTAACTGACTGTGTGACTTCCTGTTTCGCAGGCGATCCAGTTTGCATCTGATCTCTCATTATTTGCAGCTCACCATGGCCATAGCCTGGCGCGGGGAGCGCTCTGATTGGCCGGGCTGCGGCAACTGCAGGAACCTATGGTGAGGCGGCTGAGAGGAGCGAACCAATGGGGGCGCTCCAGAGAGACCGCCGAAAAAGGGGGCTTATATTAGCATACAGGAGGCTATATAAGACCCTAATTCACCATAGGTGTCAGATTTTATCTCCTAAACGCAGGGACGCCCTGCGCAGGCTCTAGCTTCCGAAAAAGTGTTCATAACTTGTCAGAGAGGTTACCGGATACCCGTTGATGGGCCATACGTGGAGGGCCCACAGCTTGGGACTGGGATACCAGATCTTCCCTTTCGCCGGTATTTCCTCAGCGGAATGGGCCATGGGGCTGTGTCTGACAGCTGAATCAGTTCGGAGAACCATGTGCGGTTCTTCCAAAGTGGGGCTATTAAAAGCACTGTGGATACTGTCTCCCTGATCTTTTGTGATGGTTTGTAGCAGCATCGCGATCGGAGGGAGCATATAGAGGGAGTCCGGGCCAAACATGGGCCAGGGAGTTTGCAGAAATATTGGGCAGCAAGTGTTGTGCTAGCTGAATCGTTTGCGGGTGAAGAGACCATTCCTCTGGGGGAATGGGTCCTCTGGATAACATGTCCGGACCCTGATTCAGACTACCTGGCACGTGACCCATATGGAAAAGTCTTGCTAAAAACATATGTGATTCTTATATGTTCCAACAGAAAACTATAAGGATCATATATGCTGCAAAAACCACATATACAAATCGTACAATATTCATGTATTTTCAATCATATATGTCCTACACTGTAAAAAAAATATATGCTGGATTGTGTTAAATACAACCCCTGCAAATCAGTGAGATTTTACTTTAGTAAATTAATTAGCAAGTAAAACGAATAAAAAGGGGTAACCCTAATGCAAAAAAAAAAAAATATATATATATATATATATATATATATATATATATATATATATATATATATATATATATATATATATATATATACACACATACACACACACATACACACACACATACAGTTAACAATAACACAAGTCAAGCACACTGGCATGTTCCTACATATTTAGCAAAGAGCTGTAACTGCTGAAAAGTGCACCGACATTATTGTTAATAAAAGTAACAGTTTTACAGGTTTTTAAATTGAGCAAAAACACATCAAATAACAATTAATTTTAACATTTAACCTCCTTTAAATCAGAAGTAAAGCATGATGGGAAGTAGAAATTTGTTGTAACTCATTCTGTAAAAGTGTTTATGTGTGTACATGCATTCACATTAATATGGCAAATTCAATATACAGTAAGGTTACACAATAAAGGATACAACTTAATGGATATTACATGTAATATTATTTATATCTTAATTACTAAATATTTTATGTGTTAAAATATAGCCATATTTTATAAATGTAGTCAATATGCATACATTGCAGTAGCTATATTAAAAAAAGGCTTTAGTTTCCTTTATTCCTTTATATTTCCTTTAATATAGGCTATTTTGCATATAATTGCAGTATATTCCCATATATTTGTTTCGTAATGTTCTACCCATACAAACTATTTGTTAACAGCAATATCAGCAATATTTAAAAAATAATAATTAAACACTCACTCTAAGCGTTAGGCTTAGACGATGAAGATTTCTGTAACAAAATATATGAAGGTAAATTGATGCCATATAGAATTGCAAGCGTAGGGTAAGATTTGTGAAAGTGTACATAAGATTGCAAGCGTAAATTAAATTTGCATGCACAAGATAAGTTTTGCAAAGGTGTAAATTGCCTTTCAAGTGTAAGAAAAAAATATTTGCAGCATTTTACTGTTTTCATAAGTGTAATTCATGTATTGTGAAACTGCAGCTTCATGTTAACGCAAAATAAATATGATCTGTATTCTTCTGACTTCCATTTTTCTGCGCTTACCCTTTTGACACGTTTATTTCGCCAAAATACGGCCAAAAGCATTGCACGCCTGTGAACATCGATTTGCAAGCGGAAAAAACAGAGTCAGGAACTGCGAAATAGATTGAGTGTGTAAAACCAACCTTTGTGTAAAAAAAATAAACTGTTGCAACTGTCTAAATGACTTGTTGTGTGCGTAGGGCAAAAAGGCTCCCGAAATAAACCGATTTGCACAGTTCCGTCTTTCTTTTAGCTGCGCTTACAGTTTTGGCACGATTCTTCTTCTTCTTCTTCTTCTTTTGGGTTTTATGGCGGGTTGCGAACCAACTTTAAAGGTGCATACCGCCACCTACTGTGATGGAGTGTGAAAAGAATGAGCTAATTACTTCTATATCCTATAATATAACCCACTATTCTTAATAAATCTCATGATTGCCTTTATTTGTTTTCCTGACTTTGGACCATCATTCAATAAATTGGTTATAGTAAATTCCTGGCACCCTACTATTTGTAACTCTTCCTTAAGAATCCTCCTTTCTTTATAATAAGCCTTACATTTATACAAAACATGTTCCACTGTCTCCTCGATTAAACATACATCACATAAACCTGTGTTATGCTTCCCCATAATATGTAAAGTATGATTTAAATTTGAATGCCCTGTTCTTAAGTGTGTGAAAATAACTTGTTCTCTTCTACTTAAGTTGTGAATTATATTACTTCTCTTTATGGTATTTTGTACTTTGTAATAGTGCCGACCTGTATGACTCGCGTCCCAACCTGTCTGCCATTTCTTATTACATGTTTTTAAAATAAAATGTTTACCTTCTGATCTACTAAGTGAAATATTTATATTTGGTTCCTTCATTTTTAATGATTCTTTGGCTATTTTGTCTGCTTCCTCATTACCATGAATTCCCACATGTGCTGGAACCCACATAAACCGAATTATTATTCCCACCTGTCGTAAACTGTATAACCTGATCATGATTTCAGTTAGAATGTCATTTCTATTTGTATGCAATGACTGTAAACTCCCAAGAACTGCCATTGAATCAGAGCATATTATTACTTTATCAGGTCTAACTTCATAAACCCACTCTAGTGCCATTAGAATAGCTGTCATCTCAGCTGTATATACTGATGTGCCATCTGTTATCCTTCCAGTCTTCCTCACCTTAAACTCTGGAACATAGAATGCAGTCCCTGTTCTTCCAGTCTCTATACTCTTCGAACCGTCTGTATATATTTGAAGAAATGAATAATGCGAGTTATTTATATACTCAGTAACATAATTGTTTATACAAACAACTTCATCCATTTCCCTTCTGTTCTCATATAATTTTATGTCAATTTCAGGTTGTGCAAGTATCCAAGGTGGAATTGGGGATATTACTACTATAGGTGCAAATGATATTGAGTCTAGACCGTCTTCATTTACCCACCCCTTTATTTTCCACGCGAAACCTTTACCAGCTACATTTAAAATTTCCCAGCAATCATTCAGGACTTCCCTTACAGGATGATTATCTCTTTGTCCCTGTAAATTTATCCAGTATGCCATAGCCAATTTTTGTCGTCTTATAAATAGTGGCATTTCTGATGTTTCTATTTGCAATGCTGCAATGGGCGTGGTTTTAACTGCACCTAGAATTATTCTTAATGCCTTAGCTTGCATGACATCTAGTTTCTTTAACAACGATGCCGATGCTGACTCATAAACAATACATCCATAGTCTAATGTTGATCGTATAAGACCAATATAAATACCCTTTAATGACTGTTTGTCAGCACCCCAATCTTGTCCTGATACTGCTCTCATTAAATTCAAAACTTTACCACATTTCTTTAATATATGATCTATATGAACCCTCCAGATTAATTTATCATCAAACCACAATCCTAGATACTTAAATGTTGAAACTTTTTCTAAAGAAGATCCATATAATTTTAGCACTTTCTTCTCTTTACCTCTCCTCCTAGAAAATATCTGATAACATGTTTTATTTAATGAGAATCTGAAACCCCATTCTAATGACCATTTTCCAACTACTTCTAAAGCTTCTTGGATTTTATCCATAATAAAAGATAAATTCCTTCCTCTTTTCCACATTATTCCATCATCTGCATATAATCCAGTGTCAATTCCCGGTGCCACTTTTCCAAAAATATCATTGATCATAATATTAAATAATATAGGACTAATCACACTTCCCTGCGGCGTTCCATTTTCCACACTTAAAGTTTGAGATACTTCCCTACCAACTTGAACTTGAATTGTTCTGTCAAATAAAAAACTTAATACCCAATTAAACATTCTTCCTTCTATTCCAATTCTCTTCATTTTAATAAGTAATCCTTCTTTCCATAACATGTCATATGCCTTTTCCATATCAAAGTAAACTGCCACTAATCCCTCTTTGACTGCTAAAGCTTTCTTTACATCTGTTTCCAGCTTTACCAATGCATCTAATGTTGATCGCCCTTTCCTAAAACCATATTGATTAGGTGCCAACGCTCCCTTCCTCTCAAGTTCATAGACTAGCCTATTTACAATAATTTTTTCCATCAGTTTACATAAATTTGATGTCAGAGCAATTGGCCTGTAATTCCCTGCCTTCGATGCATCTTTCCCTGATTTAGCTATTGGTATAATTATTGCATGTTTCCATGACCTTGGCAATTTTCCTTCTATCCATATCTTATTGTATAAGTCCAATACTACTTTAAGTATTCTGTCATTTGCATATTTGAGCATCATATAACAAATTCCGTCTTGTCCAGGTGCTGATCTTTGTACCTTGTGTAATACCCTTTTAAGTTCCCATATTTCAAAATCTGCATCTAATGCTCCTTTTCCATCTGGTCTTTTAATAAAGATATCTTGATGTTGATTCAAAATTTCCTGTCTTTTCATTCTATAATTCTCATCAAGGTTTTCTTTACTATGTGCTTTCTGAAAGGTTTTAACTAGTAATTCTGCCTTATCCTTTTCTGTAATAGCTGTCCTTCCTTCTCCTGAGATTACTGGCATATTCCTGGTTTTATATATTCCAATCATCTTCTTTAACATATTCCATACCTCTCCTAACTCAGTTTCCTTCCCTATAGAATCACAATAATCTCTCCAGTATTTCTTTTTTGCATGCTTAATTGTCCTTCTAGCCTTTGCTCTCTCCCTCTGATATTTTATTACTGCTTCTGGTGTTAGTGTTCTTTTCAGCATTTTAAATGCTTTATTTCTGTTTTTAGTTGAATTACTACATTCATCATTCCACCACGGAACTGCTTTCTTCCTCCTATTTCCTTCAACTTTCGGTATGCTTCCTTCTGCTGCTTTGACCAAACTCAAACTTATTTTCTTTGTACATTTATCAATATCATCCTCTGTACTATAACTCATTAATTCTAACTCGCATATTTTATTATACTCCTTCCAATCAGCTTTCTCAAATTTCCATCTATTTTGTTTTATCATTCTACTCCTTTGCATTTCTAATCCTACCGAGCAGAATATTGGAAAATGATCACTCCCAACTGATGACTGCTCTAGCACCTCCCATTGACATTTCACTGCTATTGATGCTGACACAATAGTTAGATCAACGCACGATTTTGTTTGTTTCCTGATGTCAAACCTTGTCCCACTTCCATCATTTAAGCAAACCAATAAATTGTCCTCCATATATTCTTCCACCACTGTGCCGTTTTTATCTGATTTTTGACTACCCCATACCACACTGTGTGCATTAAAGTCCCCACACCATATCACTATACCTTCTTCTTTACTCCAAATCTTATTTAATTCAATTAACGATATTAAATCACACGGATTGTAATAGTTTATTATTGTAACTTTTCCTAGTGATGTCCACACTTCCACCTTAATACATTCATATTGGGTTTCGACCTTAACTTCCCTATAAGCCACACCATTCCTTATAAAAGTTGCACACCCTCCACCTGTTGCTCTTGCTCGATCTTTTCTAATGGATAAATACCCTGGAATAACAAAGTCTAAGTGCGATTTAAGCCATGTCTCCTGAATGCATATTAAATCAGGAAGGTCTATCATTTCATGCACCACCTTCTTAAACTCTTGACCATTCGCACTCAGACTCCTAGCATTCCATTGTACTATCCTGCATGTCATGTTATCTGTTTGTCCTTAGTCTGTCTGATGTTTCCTGAGAGCTTGCATTATTCTCGGATTGCCCTAATAGAGTCTGAATTTCCTCAACTGATACCTCAGTTATACCCAGCTGACGAGCTGCTGCAGATACAATGATTTTCAATTTCTCTGTTCTTTTGTTTGTTTGTGCTGTACAGTTAATTACTTCAGCAATAAATGCAATGAAGCTTACTTTACTAACCATAAGCATATTTGCATCTACATTTGGTTTATACCTCTCTGTTCCCCTGTTTGCAGTTTCAAATGTATCAGTCCTTCCCTGAAATATTCCATTTCCTTGTTTAATTTGAACCTTCTTTACTGCTTGCGCATATGAAACATTATGCTCTGTTTTGTACTTATTTACTTCAATGGCTTGTTTTTGTGCTATACACCCTAAATATGCCGCACTATGAGGACCTCCACAGTTGCAACACTTAGGTTCAACTAGATCCCCACAGTCTCCATATGCATGTTCACCTCCACATTTACAACAACGCTTCTTTCCTTTGCAAATTTCAGCTACATGACCTAATCTTTGGCAATTGAAACATCTCAATGCAGGTTTTATAAAAGGTCTAACTGGGTAGCACACATAACCCATTTTAACATTTTCTGGTAGCAGTTTCCCATTCACTGTTATCATAACTGTTGTACTGGGTTCTCTTTTCCCGTTTCTGTTTGCTGTCAATCTTTTCACATCTGTTACTGTTTCACTAATTAACTGGTTTCTTAATATCTCATCTGATAAAGACATTGGAACTCCAGTAATCACACCTTTAATGCCATCCACCTCACCAGGCACATGACATTTAACTCCTACTCCTCCAAACTCCTTCATTTTAGTCAACATATCTTGTTGTTTTTTGTTCAAACAAATCACAATCACCCGATTGTTGGTTAAGTATCTGGCAGATTTTATTTCCCCAACAGTTTTCCTAAGTAACTTTGTGAATCGCATAGGATTACTCAATTCACCCATTGCTTCAAACATCAAGATAACTTTATACTCATCATCCTTCCTCATCGTTTTACTCCTCCCTTCTCCTACTCCGGCGAACTCCTCGGAGTCTGAGCCTCTATCTTTGCGTTTCTGAGACAACTGCTCAACCTGAGTCCAGTCATCAGAAATCATGTTATTTGAATCATCATCTTCATCTAAACTACCCCCTTCACTCTCTTCATTCACACCACAGCTGTCGCTTAACCTGCCATGCTGTCTTTCCTTCACGCCGCGTGCTGCACTACGCGGAACATGTCGTCCGTCGCTCCATCTTTTTCCGATCCACAGACGCACTCACTCCACCGCTCTTGGCACGATTCTGTCACTGACTGAGTTTATCAAGCGCGAGGAGGAAGGCGGGTCCACCTTCTTCTGGAGCCAATCAAATGAGCTGCTCGATTTACTCTTATCTGATTGGTTCAACCAAGTTGGTTCAAACCTCAGACGCCAGAACACATCTTTATCTTCAATTTATTTTTAATGCACAAATACATATAAATAAACAAACAAACAAACAAACAAATAAACAAATAAATAAATAAATAACGATTGCTAAATAAGCTGTGCATTTTAGACATATGTTTTCATCCTGAATTTCGAGCTGGTGTAGTCATTGGTTTGGAATTGTATATATATATAAACACCACTGAGCTGATGTTAAACTTCACAATCAAAACATTTCTTTCCCATTCTTTAATAGCCATGTAACAATACCATTCTGAATAATTTTTTCAGACCACATTTCATGGTATTTAACAATCAATTATATATTTTGAAACATCGTTCTGGTCACTGTCAATATTGATTCTGATTAGTGATCGTGTAGTTGTGTAGACAGATCAAGCTATTATATAGTTAGCATGAAAAAGGAAATTCTTTCTCTTTGTCCAGATTTGACTGTAGGATAATACAAAACTGATACTTCAAATCAATATAAAACTCAACTTTGACAAAGAGTAGCCTTTTATAATGATTCATATTTATATAACAAGGAATACACAGCCATACAGTAGGGATATACCGCCATCTAGAGGTTAAACGATGGCATTACAGATGATAAATGGTGCATAATTTAGAGGTACCCTTAAAATACATGTTAAAGGAAAACATATTTTTGTTATTATGAACTAATTTTAGCAAAATACTACTACTACTACTACTACTACTACTACTGCTAATAATAATAATAATTTTGGAATCGCCTCTGATCAGTAGTCAGGTGATATTATGCATGCAGTGCAAATACTAGGTCTACTTTTAGCAGCATCAAGATTACAAACTTATATCTGGCAGGATGATGATGATGATGACGACGATGATGATGATACATGCACTGAATTCACATAAATTTTCTTTCTCAACACACCAGCTCAGAATTCAGGATGGAAACATATAAGTCTTAAACCTAATGGTGCACAGATTGTTAAGCAATTGTGCTTTATTTATTTATTTATTTATTTATTTATTTATTTATTTATTTATTTATTTATTTATTTGTTTATTTATATGTATTTGTGCATTAAAAGTAAAATGAAGATAAAGATGTGTTCTGGCGTCTGAGGTTTGAACCAACTTGGTTGAACCAATCAGATAAGAGTAAATCGAGCAGCTCATTTGATTGGCTCCAGAAGAAGGTGGACCCGCCTTCCTCCTCGCGCTTGATAAACTCAGTCAGTGACAGAATCGTGCCAAAACTGTAAGCGCAGCTAAAAGAAAGACGGAACTGTGCAAATCGGTTTATTTCGGGAGCCTTTTTGCCCTACGCACACAACAAGTCATTTAGACAGTTGCAACAGTTTATTTTTTTTACACAAAGGTTGGTTTTACACACTCAATCTATTTCGCAGTTCCTGACTCTGTTTTTTTCCGCTTGCAAATCGATGTTCACAGGCGTGCAATGCTTTTGGCCGTATTTTGGCGAAATAAACGTGTCAAAAGGGTAAGCGCAGAAAAATGGAAGTCAGAAGAATACAGATCATATTTATTTTGCGTTAACATGAAGCTGCAGTTTCACAATACATGAATTACACTTATGAAAACAGTAAAATGCTGCAAATATTTTTTTCTTACACTTGAAAGGCAATTTACACCTTTGCAAAACTTATCTTGTGCATGCAAATTTAATTTACGCTTGCAATCTTATGTACACTTTCACAAATCTTACCCTACGCTTGCAATTCTATATGGCATCAATTTACCTTCATAATAATAGCCTTAGTTCTGTCATCGCAAACTGCGCATGCGTCAACGCGCCGCGGCCTGGAGGAAATCAATCGCGGGTTCTTGTTGTCTCGGTGATATGATTGCCTCCCAGCGGGACCGCGAAGTGTCGAGCTCCAGGTAAGAATTGTGTTTTTCATGTCGTTCTCAATGCAAATTTTAACTTATTTAATGGCAAGATTTGCTAAAAGATTTGTAAATTGTTCGTTTCTGTTATCATGTCGGTGCCACAGCCTTAGTGTTAGGTAACGTACAGGTAACGTTAAGCCTAATTATGCTGCGCGCACGTGCAAAAAAAAATTACAAGTATTTAATGTGCAAAAACAAGTGAAAAATGCTTATATTTGTATTAAAGTTATTAAACTATATGATTGGTCTCATCATTTGTTAGTCCCTTTGAATAAAAACGTCTGCTAAATGATCAAATGTAAAAAACAACTATTCTAGTTGTTTAACTATGTCATTTGATAATGGGTCCTGCACACTGTGCGATTTTTCAAAATCCTTTGCGAATGTCCCTTGTCAGACTGTACGAACATGATCGCCATGTCACACTGTAAGATCTCAGTTGACATTATGTCAGACTGCACGATAGTGAAGGCGCGCTAAAAACGGAAGCGCGCAAGAAAACTCACCCGGAGTTGATATCATCAATGAATGACGCGTTCGGTGACGGTGAGCTGCATTACACGCGGGACTGAAATGCTGGCTACAAAGAAATCTCTAGCACTCGTTTTGGTCATAGTTTGTCTTGAAAAACGGAGATATTTGACGGTCGTCGTAGGAGAAGTCACACTGCAGGATTCTGTGCCAAATCTTCTGACACTGCCAGAATTTCGTCTGAGGTAAAATTTGATCTCAGCGCTCATTAATCGGCTGCCGGTGAACATGCGTCAAACTAACGACCAAAGACGTCAGATTTTAGCCTAGGATCTGAGGAATCTTTTAGGATTTGCTAAATTTGTCCCAGACGGCCAAATCGTGGCCAAAATCATAGATAACGTCATACAACGATTGTGTGACACAGCAAAAGTTAGAATAAATGTAATGTGATTTGTTTACCGGTATGTTCCTTTTGTGATCATTAATAGTCTATTTTGTGCCAATTCACTTTAAAAGAGTTAATGTTTTAGTGAACTTGAGTTTGCAAATTGCTCTAATGTAGTTAAAATATAGCTAAAATATAAACTTCTATCATTTGCATTCATGTAACTGCAACATAAATGAATCTAAATGATGTACAATATTACAATTTTGTAATAGAAAGTAAGTAACTGTATAAGAATATATTGTTATTCTGAATTTTTTTTATAATGAAACGTGTTTCTAATATTCATGTATGTAAATGAGGTGGTCAAGAAGATTTTCTTTTTCTTCCACAGAAAGATCTTCATGAAAACATTTGAAGACCACGCAAGAAGAACAGGTTCAGCCACAGACTGGTTCATCCCATGAGGACTGGTTCAGTTCTGAAGGGGAAGTGTTGAAGAAGTTTATGTAATGTGAGTTGTAAGACTTGAACTAATGTTAACAAATGAGACTTAATTGTAATGTATTAACTAACATGAACTAACAATGAGCAATACATTATTACAGTATTTATTAAACTTTGTCAATTTTTAACGTTTAGTTCACCCAAAAATGTATGTTGTTAAAATGACCCTCATGTCGTTCCAAACCCATAAGACGTTCATTTATTTTCAGATTACGTGATTACATCATCCTTGGCACCTCACAGAGCTGAGCAAGTTGAACAATTAAGGTTGAAATGTATATTCATTTTTTTAAATGACTGATCGTTTGACTAGATAAGACCCTATTCCTCATCTGGGATCATGCAGAGGCTATGAAGCCCTTTGAAACTGCGTTGATTTGGACCTTCAACATTTTGGTTGTAACTGAAAAGCATTATATGATGAACAATCCTGGAATGTTTTCTTCAAGAAACTTAATTTCTTTTCCACTGAAGAAATAAAGACATGAACATCTTGGATGAGATGGGGGTGAGTAAATTATCAGTCAATTTTTATTTTGGGGTGAACTAATCCGTTCATTATCTTTGATTGATGGCCATTACACTGTGTTCAGTGTATTTTGTTGTTGTTTTTTGGGTTTTGTTTTTTTCCTGAGCAAAGTTCAGTTTGCTATCAAGTTGGAATTGTAAATGACTCATGTGGAGTATAATTTGAGTGTTTCATTTTTTGTTGAAATAAAAGTGTTTCCATCACAAATTTGTGTATGTCATTGATTGAAATCATATATGGTTAGTATATGCAGAGATGTTGTAATATTGACTGAAATCATGTATTATTATTATATGTAGTTTATATGTATATTATATAAACTTGAAGAGCTAACACACCATTTCCCTATTAAAAACATATGAAATCTGTATTAAAAGCATATAAACAAATGACACAAAATATAAATAAATCCTATATGACTTTAATATGACTAGCATATGATTCAGTATAAGAACTTTATATGATTTGTATATGAATATCATGTATTTTCTACTAATACCATATACCATTGCATACAGTTTACATGTAAAACTCATATAAGATTTTTGCAGGATTCATACATGACCTACAAGTTTTCTGTGTGCTTTTTAGTATGAAATGGGCCATAAACGGTCTGATTTTGTGTATGACATATATGGGACTTACATTAAACATATAAGATAATTCTGACTGATTTAAGTAAGGAACATATATGGTCGCTATATATGAACCATATAGGTTTTTTTCATATGGGGAGCCGCCCTTAGGGCTGAATTAACAGTGCTTATGTAGGGGTGCACACTGTGTAGTGGACACATTGTCTAGAGTGTCAAAACCTTTCCAGCCGCCTGAATAGAGGGGACTGGAAGAAATGATAGAGTGAAATAGGGTTAGCTTGGCAGCCATATTCCGACAGCGTTATGCTCTGACAGTGAGCGCGTGCTATGACGTAAGTTGTACTCTAATCAGCGAACGCGTGCTGTGAAGATGGCGCATGCTATCATGACAAGGAAACCATTACAACTTCCTTGGCAGTAAGCGCGCGCTGCTGTGAGAACGGCTGTGACGTAAGCTGCGTTCTTGACAAATCCAACAGCCCGAGTTCGCTCATCTAACTTACTCTAGCATTCTCTGTCCGCTGCACTTCTTCAGCACGGCGGCGGGGCAGAGTGACAAGAGCTTCGGTTCAAGTTTATTTATATACTCTAGTATTCTCTGTATGCGGCGGTTCTTAGCGAGACTAAACGAAAGAAGAGGAAGAGTGAGCGCGACTGAATGAGAGAAGCGAAAGAGTGAGGAAAAACTCTGTTTGTCCGCGGCGCTTCTCCAGCACGGCAGTGGCATAGTGACTCTATGCGAGAGCTTGCGGCTCGAGTTTGTTTATTTACTTTAGTATTCTCTGTACGCGGTGCTTCTTAGCACGACGGAACGAGAAGAGGAAGATTGAGGAAAGCTCCATCTGTCCGCAGCACTTCTTCAGCACGGTGGTATAGTGACGAGAGCTTCGGCTCGAGTTGGTTTATTTACTCTAGTATTCTCTGTCCACGGCGCTTCTTAGCACGACGGAACGAGAGAAGACAAAGAGTGAGGAAAAACTCTGCGGAGGCGGAAGGAGCCGCGGTAGAGTGAAGAGAGCTTCAGCTTGAGTTTGCTCATGTCCTCTAACATTGTCTCTCCACGGTGCTTCTAGAGCGTGACGGAACGAGAGAAGAGGGAGAGTGAGGAGAGCTCTGTCTCTCCGCAGTGCTTATTCGGTGCGGCGGAATGAGAGATGAAGGAGAGTGAGGAGAGCTCTGTCTTTCCGCGGGGCTTATTCAGCGCGGCGGAACGAGAGAAGAGGGAGAGAATCCTCGCATAGATCAAGCCTTTAAGCTCTTTGAAGTGGTGTTGCAGCGGCAACACACACACACACGCAACAACAACAAAAAACAGTTCTACTGAGCTGCCTGATATAAATGTGATTATTTTTTTATTTATTAATTATATCGCATTTGGCATTTATTTATATATTTCATTTCATCAAAAGGCTTCATGGTCCGGATGGATGCCTCTCGCAGTCCAGATCCGGACCAGAGTCCGCCATTTGGCGACCCCTGATTTAGGGCAACTTAAATAGCATTTGAAGAGAATGGCTTACAGTCATAAAACCAACTGTAAAATGCCCATCTCGGTGTCAGAGTTGATGCACACCTTTTCAATGTTTATTTTTAGATGTAATAAAATAAACTGTTAAATGAAATGTGGATATTTATTTCAATAGGATACTGTATGGCTCATGCACAAAATATGCTAGATTTAAACGTCATTGCTTTTTTCCCTTATACGAATGTGGTTCTCCATTTGTCTGTCTAATCTTTTCTCCACTGCCGCAGCAGTGCTGTTCCCTCTCCTCCCGCATGAGCTCAGTTTCTCTGGCTAATTTCTCCACTGCCGCAGCAGTGCTGTTTCCTCTGCTCCCGCAGGAGCTCAGTTTCTCTGGCTAATTTCTCCACTGCCCCAGCAGTGCTGTTTCCTCTGCTCCCGCAGGAGCTCAGTTTCTCTGGCTAATTTCTCCACTGCTGCAGCAGTGCTGTTTCCTCTACTCCCGCAAGAGCTCAGTTTCTCTGGCTAATTTCTCCACTGCCGCAGCAGTGCTGTTCCCTCTCCTCCCGCAGGAGCTCAGTTTCTCTGGCTAATTTCTCCACTGCCGCAGCAGTGCTGTTTCCTCTGCTCCCGCAGGAGCTCAGTTTCTCTGGCGAATTTCTCCACTGCCGCAGCAGTGTTGTTCCCTCTACTCTAGCAGGAGCTCAGTTTCTCTGGCTAATTTCTCCACTGCCGCAGCAGTGCTGTTCCCTCTACTCCCGCAGGAGCTCAGTTTCTCTGGCTAATTTCTCCACTGCCGCAGCAGTGCTGTTCCTTCTGCTCCCCCAGGAGCCCAGTTTCTCTGGCTAACCTTTTCTCTGCTGCAGAAGTGCTGTTCCCTCCCAGAAGAGCCTTCCTGATCAGTCGCTCCAAAACAAGGTTGCTCCCAGTCCATCAGCCAGTAGGGCCCATAAGTCTGAGGCCATGACCTGCTCCCATCAGAGCCAACATGGGCTCTACTGGTCAAGCAACCAAGCTTAGCAATACGCCAACCCACCAGTTTTCCGGGATACTATGGGTTTGGGCCAAATTCCGAGCCCGGAGCCCTCCCCCGGACAACATGCCAAATACGCATAATCTTTACTCTAATAAGATGATTAGCTTAAGTGCTTATCCTTTATCTAGTGTTTGCTCTTACTGCTTCTTCTCGGATTGTTTCTTTTCATGTAATGCTGCTGTTTGCCCATCGATTAAGTTTTGGAAGAACTCACCTTGCCTTGTTTGTCTGGTTCAGCCTAGTGCCTAGTCTTGTCTCTGCCCTCTATCTGCTGTGTATGACCCTTTGTGGACCTCTTTCCTGGCCTTGCAACCCTTAACCTGTTAACCGTCACGAGGACGCACTGAAGCTCTCTTTGCTTATATTAGCTCAAAATTACTATCAGATGTAAGTAATTACCTTGACAAACTATACATCATTAAAAAGATCTAAGACTAAAGTTTAATTTTATTACCTCTGTTTTATTCTCAAAGTCTTATAGTGACCGTAATGTGTTAATATTTGCCAGGAGTTATGAATATTATCATGGGCGTCGCTACCTTTTGATTGTAATATGCGCGTCATTTGCTCCCATTCATAAAAAACTCCTCTGTGGTTGTCATGAAGACACTCGACAAAACAACTTCCCTCAGGGCTTTTACTTCAAATGTGTGCAGATGTGGAGAAATATTGATAGATTCTCACATGTTTGAGTCAAATTTCTATACAGAGAAGTATTATTTATTAAATCTTTATCCAAAATCCGCGGATGTATCATTATGAGCGAAGTAGACTGTGATATGCTGGAAATCTGTACTACTGAAAATTCACCCCATATATAGCTCATGAAGAACAGACACACGCACACCATGTGACATTCAGGAAGTATCTGACATAACCAAAACAGCTTCCAGAAATTGTCAGATCACTATATTATGCAGATAGACACGTTTTAAGACAATAAACACACAATCGCGGCAATATATGGTTGGTCTGTGTTCTTTATGCCATGTTGGGTGGTTTCATAATAGATTATATTTATAATGCAATGCTATTCCACATAGCTTTTAGCATTGTATATTTTCTGTCAGATTTTTTGACCTGAAGCTATATGAGATCACATATTGTTATATAAAACACTCGACTTATAAATTATAAAGTGATATGAAGCAAGTTTTAAATAAAACATGATTTTAATCATATAAATTGTTGTTTTGCTGGTGTGCTAAGCTAACATGCTAGCTTGCCCTAGATGCCACTGAGATGCCACTGAGTAAATACTTAATTTTCATGAACATTTTCTAAATGTAAAAATACTGAAATGCTTATTTGGACGAAATGCATTCGATAGAGTCTCAGTGAGGGTAAAGTGAGAGGTTTGATTTAGAAATGAGGTTTGAATAGAACAGTTTGAATAGAGAATCGTTAGTAATTATAATGCAGACAAAAAAAAAATAATTAGAGCCATAACCAGTCCGCAGAAGTGTGAATGTGTGCCGGCGAGACAAACTGAATGGGGCAGTTTGCACCTCTAAACAATAGAGGCAATAGACTGAATGAAAGCTGAGAAGACATGACAATAAACATCAGTTGATATTTTAGAGATATCTCAAAATAAAATCACATGAAACGATCTTGTAAAACGTTTAATAAAATTCAGAGTTTTAGACTTATCGTCTTCAGATCTGAAATATAACATGGTCAGACTTGTGGCTTTAGCTGTAGTGCATTTCTAGATTTCTCCAAGGCCCACTTCAATTTTATTTTCATAAAGATATTTCATACAAATACATTTCTAATAACTTTACAAAACTTTGAAGCTTATTATAGCTTTTTTTGATTATAAAAAATATTATCATTTTGACTTTACAGTAAACTGCCAGGTGTCTGCTTTCAAATGAAACCATAATTATGCTTTTAGTGCAGAGGATTCACAAACTGTATTTGTTTTAGTCTGAGTATTCATTTCTTAGGATTTTTTCAAAATTTGGAGTTCAGCTTAACAGGTTAAAGGAACTGCTTCCACCTTCATGGGAGTCCAGTCAGCATTTCTCTCCATGACAGGAACATCTCATCTACTCCTGAATTTGTTTTTTTTCTAGTACTGTGTGCCATAACGACAGACTACCTTGTTTAGAGTTTTCATTAAAGACTGTTTGTATCATGTCACCTCTGCTTTTGGATTCTTTTATATGCATGACAAAAAGAGAACATCCCAATTGAGTGAAGGGATTTGTGGAAGGAAGGAATGAAAAGACATTTTAGGATGAAAAGACAAACAAACCCACCAAACAAGAGAAAATATATCTCAAACCCGTTGCTCACTGTTTCATTCCAGGAAACATGTCGTTCTACCCGGAAACTGTATCAAAACGTTGCACACCGGGTTGAGCTTGAATGTGTCCCAGATCTTTTGCCACTGAGGACACAGTCCTTCAGGAGTGTTCCGGAGGGTAAGTGACGTAAATGCATGCCTTCTATAATTTATTGTTCAAGTTATTTGAACAATATTTAACCTCCCTGCAATATACCTGGAACGCTGGTTGCAAAATTATTTGGTTCTGAAAAAACAAAAATCAAATAAAAATACCAAATGGGAACTAAAAACTAAAGTTAGGGGAATGTTCTGTGTTTGGCGCTCACGGCTCTTGACTAAACTACTTTTGTAGATTAAACAGTAATCCGTTTATTTGTAATCAGTAAAGACTGCAATGATATTTTTTTTTTACATTTGATTATTTGTTTTTCTTACTTGAATGCTTCTGTTTAGATAAAAAGTAAAACACTGTTGATTTCATTTGTTTGTTATATGTATGGTTCACTGCTTTGTTAAGACAAAATTCATTCAGTACATTCTCATGACAAAGAAGACAAAAAAATCTCATAAATTCCGAAACAACATGCACCCCATGAAGGTATAATACAATGATTCTGTATTCTTAAATGTTTTTTGTTACATATTTATAAATTATGTTAATATATATATATATATATATATATATATATATATATATATATATATATATATATATATATATATATATATATATATATAAAGAAAAGAGTCAAATACAAAATGTTAAAACCTAAAATACATCCAATTGGATTTGTCTCTCCATATCTGTTAGCTATAAAAATGATCATGGATTTCATCTGAACAATTTTTGTATGGGACTTTATTACAGTGTACCCCAGCCCAGGCACAGTGATATACATGAGTGCACAAACCAGCGCCAGCATGTTACCGTGTCCTATCATTTACAATTTTTATATTATATTATATTATATACAATTTTTTTTATAAATCTCAAATAAATGTCACATTTTTCTAATCGTCAACCACTGATATTCAGTCATTCAGTCATAATTATTAGTCTACCCAAAGTTTCTCTTATAAACACAAGGGTACAATGCACATAGCCTTAATCAAGTCCCGATTAAAAGAAAAGAACAAAACAGTCTGTATATAGGCTATATGCTATTGTTTGCTATCATGAAAAAGTTACCTTTTATGTCATGTTGAGATGCTGCTTGCCTGTAGCAATACAAAATATATTGTGTAGACATCTACAATATAGAAACCAGAACACATTTTACACAACACACAATGACAGTAACATTTTGTATTTAACATTTCGAATTTATGTATAATTTAGGATCTATAATTATGTGAACTCTGATGGCTGTTGTTGTTATGTTTTACATGGTCAGGTAATGCAGATTTTTCAAAAATGAGGGGAAAAAAAACAAAACGTTTTTTTCTTCTCATTTTCTAGATTCTCTGTATGAAGCCTTAAGGTGAAAAATGATGCGGGAATATAAAAACACATTATAGATTTACTACAGTGATTATCTGATCTGATCTTTTTGTAATGGACTGAAATACTGTGCGTCCCAGCCAGTATACACAGAGAGACAGTCCATAACAAAAACACACCTCTCACATATGTCACATGGTGTTAAAGTTCAAGTCCAAGTTTACTTGCAAAGTGCGGTTTTACACAAAGTAAATATAATATGGTTGATACAAAATATATAAAATATCAAGGCTGTTGTTAAACACCAATGGTCAGTGAGCATCTAGAGAAGAAAAGCATAATGTTATTTTAACAGTTGGATTCACTAGTGATAATTCATTTACAGATGCATCTGATCTTTTTGTAGTGGACTGAAATACTGTGGCCCAGCCCCCAGTCATACACAGAGAGACAGTTCATAACAAAAACAGACCGCTCACAAGATAACTATTCAGACAGGTCCTGGTGTATATAAAATGTGGTCAAATTGTCAAAATTAAACTAGAGTTAAAAAAATGATTTAAATAATAATCTAAACCAAAATAAAAAAGTGCCAATAAAGAAAATTCTATGAAAGTTTGATTGAGGACTCTTTTAAGATCATTGTTAAAGGGGTTTATGAAGTGAAATGTTTCACTGTGGCCATTCCATGCACAGTGATCCATGACACTACAAATACTCAAACACATCCAACAGACTTTACATCAACCTCTTGACAGACGCAGCACATTTTCCTTTCTGCAGGTTCTTGTAAAGAAATTAAAATGTTTAAATGCATTTGAGATAAAGCCATTATATGCCTTATTTATTTAAACTAGAAATGTAGCCACAATTTTACTGTGGACTGTACAGATGAAAAGGTTTTTGAGTGGAAATTAAGTTGTCATCTTTACTTGCATGTTTGCTGCATTGCACAATAATCCAAACAACATCAAATAGCCTTATGTGTCATTACCTTATGGACTGCTATCTTGAGATTTTTCAAAGAATTGAAATGTTAATGTAAGCACAGTCAACTAGACTGTATTAACCAAACAAAGAATAAACAACATATTAATACTGAATTCTGTTTAACGTTTCACCAATTAAATGAAAACATTTAGGCCTTTAAGCTATAAGAGGCATGGCCGACAGACTGCTAATAAAGTTATTAGCAGTCATAGTACATTCAGCCCTTCTACTCATACTGGATGAGTATAGTTCTTGGAGAGTGGGAAGGGGTGTACCGATGATTCTCTCAGCAGTCTGGACTATACACTGTCTTCTGGTCTGATTTTGTAACTGAGCTGAACCAGACAGTTATAAAAGTGCAGAGGACGGTTACAATGAGAGTAGAACTGCATCAACAGATCCTGTGACAGATTCAACTTCCTCAGCTGGTGAAGGAAGTACAACCTATGCTGGGTCTTTATCACAGTGGAGTCAATTTGATTGTCCAACTTCAGGTCCTGAGAGATGGTGCCCAAGAACCTAAATTTAAAAAAATTGCATGTTTGAAGAGTTTTTTGTTTTTGTTTTTGTTTTTTTATCTGCAATACGAAGAACCACTGCTAAGAAATGTTCCATAATCTTATTTCTAACAGTGAATTACTAAAATCTAATCAAAAGTGCATTAGGCTGTTGGGGAAGACAGACTTATAATGGTGACTTACTGCACTGCCTTTTAACGCCACCTGTTGGTGCGTAGAACACACAAACGTTTTAATATATCAACCATGTTTATTTGTGCACTTTCCTTGTGCATTACAAAAGTTGATGTATTTTAAAAACGCAGTTGTACTTTTTCTAAACAGCTCAATCTAATTTAGGTCTATCACAGGCCATCCTCCAGTGAACTCGGAATCGGAAAGGGGATGTGATATATATATATATATATATATATATATATATATATATATATATATATATATATATATATATATATATATATATATATATATATATATATATATA
The DNA here is from genome assembly GCF_024679245.1 of Pseudorasbora parva. NCBI lineage: Eukaryota > Metazoa > Chordata > Actinopteri > Cypriniformes > Gobionidae > Pseudorasbora > Pseudorasbora parva. Next base: position 34,180,199 of record NC_090173.1, read on the forward strand.
TATATATATATATATATATATATATATATATATATATAAAAAACAATCTCATTAGATCATTCATTTAATAATGCATGCATGGTTCTTGCTCTCCGAAATTGGCGAGAAAAATGTAAACAGTTTTTGTTTGGGGCTTTATCACTGTGCCACCCCAGTCACAGTGACATACACAAGTGCAAAAACCAGCACCAGCATGTCAAATGTAATTGCATTCGCGTTTAAAGGAGGGGTGATGCTATTGTCACATTTTTCCATAATCAAACATTTCAGTCATGTCATAGATGTTTTCAGATCGTCAACAGGCGAGTAGCTTATGGACCATCATTGATCAAACCCCAGTAACAGTAACAATCTAACAGAGATCATTGGCTACAAACACATGGGCAAAATGCACAAATAATCTAAGTCCCATAAAAACAAAACATATATTATTGCTGCCTATCTCTCCCTCAAATCAACAATGTCATGTATGGATGTCTCGCCCTCTAGCGTTAACATACAGGGTTGATTGGCTTCTCTGTTTTAAGTTGAATTTTCATAAACATTTCAAGCACATTTATGAAATACTATGCAATTTATGAGTTAGGTTTTTGACACATACTTTGTTTAGCTATATTTATTTCTTGTGCTAATTCAAATGCAGTAGCGTACCGTGGGGTTTCAGTCAGGGCCTTCACTTACGATCAACACAACCCACGCCTTAACAATACACACACACACACACACACACACACACACACACACACACACACACACACACACACACACACACACACACACACACACACACACACACACGATCAACAAGCCCCACGCCATCGCCATAACAACACACACACACACACACACACACACACACACACAACGCACACGTTTGTTTTTGTGACATATGGGGACATTCCATAGGCGCTGACAGCCCACCACTGTTCAAATGAATCATGAAAGTAACTTCATGAAATTTGCTGTATCATGCTCTACGCTACAGGAAATATTTATTAAGAAAAACATAACTCAGTTTACTAGATTAGGTTAGATTAGAAAAAAGAGTATGGAAGGCAACATTTGCACATTTTCACTTTTATTTCAGCAAAACAATAATCCAATAATAAGATGGATGAGGACCACATGCATGGTCAAATATTTTTATTTATTTTTTTGCCTCAGTTAAAGAGACTCACACGAGGAAGCATTTCAGAAAACATTTAAAAAAAGAGTTAAAAACACAATACAAAAACATTAAAAATGCATAAAAAAATAAAACAATTGAATTCCGGGAAAGCTTCTTGATTTCCTGCATGAACGGTTTTTGAACAGCACTGCTGTTTTTCTTGTAACTGTGAATCTCTGGCACAGTAATAAACAGCTGTGTCTTCAGTCTTCAGGCTTTTCACCTCTAAATACAGCATGTTTTTACTGCTGTCTTTGGTGATGGAGAACTGGCCCTGTAGAGACTGAGCATAATATGCACTTGAGCCAGTGTCTATATATCCGATCCACTCCAGTCCTCTCCCTGGTTTCTGACGGATCCAGTGCATCCAGTAGCTGCTCATTGAGAATCCAGACACACTGCAGGACAGAGACACTGATTCTCCTGGTCTTTTCACCACAGAATCTGAGGAGGTCAAAGACTGACCACTAACAGCTGAAAAACAGAGAAATTAAAGTTAGATGAATTACAGTAATAGAGCATTGAGATGACAGTAATGATTCAGAACAAATGGGAGATTCTTACATAAAACATTTATCAGCAGAACTACATACTGTAGCATTTCCATTGTCACACCTGCCAGTAAATAACAAATTACATGCACACACAAAAAAAGTTTATACCACAGATGATTTCGATTGGGGATGGTTTGTCATTCAGTTTATAAACAATCCTCTGGGTGTGATCCGCCCTACAAAATAGTTTGCATATTAGGAGGTTTGTTTTAGAGGGTTCAGGGTATCGGAGCTGTTGCAAGGACAGAGAATTTTTTTAATTTTATTTTTTTACAATTGTTAGACTCTGTTGTGAGATCTAGAGATCAGCAGTATTTTTTGGAGAAACACATAAGAAATATTTTCATACAAACACCAACACGATTCCCATAAATGTTAACAATTTTACTTGAGTTGTCTTCAGGAAACAATATTATATGATGTGTTAGGGTTTATGATTTCCCAGCATGCTACCTATTTTGCTTTGATTAATTTGTATAGCTTATTTTTGTTGTATGACAGCATGTCTTCGATCTGATTCTGAAGATAGTATCTCTTCAGGTCTTACATTTAATGCAGAATGAGAGAATTGGAGACATTTTTGTGTTAATAAAGACTGTGATGAGAATAAAAATATATAGGCCTACTTGAAGTGCCATCTATAGTGACTCAAATATAAAGAGACAGATGAACTACTACACCTACAGTGGTGGCAAAAATTATTAGAACACCTGACAGATCTGAAAATATTGACCTTTTTGAATCCAAAGCATGAAATATGCAGATGGTTGCTCTGACCACAACAAATATCAGATAAAATGAGTCGTGCTGTTTTTTATCCCCTTTTAATTTTAATATTTGCTATGTCCAGCTTTTACAGCAATTACAGCAATTACAACAGCACATCTCTCTGGCATAGTGTCAGTATATTTCCTCTGAGAACTTCAACACTATGTTACCCCATACCTTCTGCCAAAGGCTTTCCTTTGAATGTACAATAGATCTGTCCAGTTTATTTTTCAACTCACCCCAAATGCGCTCGATTGGGTTGAGGTCTGGATTTGAGGGGGCCAGTCCATTATTTTCAATGACTCTGCTGATTCCTATCTCTGACTTTAGATATTTAATCAGTTGTATGTGTATTGTAATGAGCAATTGCAACATATTAAACCTCTTAAATATGCCAAGTGTTCTAATAATTTTTCCCACCACTGTAGATCACTGGAATGTTCTAATAATATTTTGGGACTATAAAGACATGCTTCACTCAAATGAAAACTTTCAGTTAAACACATTTTGTTTTTGTTTTTTAAATGACTTAATTTTTATGCTTGCAGCAAATTACTTATTACAATATTACAATATACTGTATAGGCTACTTTAGGAAAATTAAACTCTTCCATAAATCATCAGAATTATATTTGGATGTTTTTCATGTGATTTTAGTTTGCTATTTTTTTTTTTTTTAAATAAATTTCTATACTATTGTAACAAACTGAAGTGGCCAATGAACCTGAAGAAAATCTTCAAAGAGAGCAACTCTTTAAGTCCCATGCAGGGATGTGAAATGTCATGTGTGACTGCACTTCTGTTTTTGATTGGCACTGCAGTCTTTTGTGTAACTGTGACTCTCTGGCACAGTAATAAACAGCTGTGTCTTCAGTCTTCAGGCTTTTAATCTCCAAGTACACCATGTTTTTGCTCGTGTCTTTTGTGATGGAGAACTGGCCCTGTAGAGACTGAGCAAAAATAGTGCCAGTGCCACTATCAATACGGCCGATCCACTCCAGTCCTCTCCCTGGTTTCTGACGGATCCAGTGGAGGTAGCTAAGGGAGATTCCAGAAACTACACACGACAGTGTGACTGATTCTCCAGGTTTCTTCACCTCAGAGCCAGAAGAGGTCAGTGATTGACCATGTGCATCTGGCACTAAAATAGAATGTACACATAATTAAAAAAGCATTGGATTTAAATACCCATATTTAGAATATTTCTTAATGAGAGTGGTAAGCTCTTAATGAGAGTGGTAAGTGCTAAGGTTTAAACTTACATGAAACCAGAACAAAGAGAGTAAAATAACTCAGATTCATCTTTCTCTATATAAGACCAATGCAGTTTCATGCAAAAATTATGTTTCTGATGTGCTGTGTGAAGAAGCTTTAAAAAACCGAAGCATTTATTACACAGAGAAGAGACTGTACATTTCAAACTTCATTTGAATAAGGGAGGGTCTTAAAAACGAAACAACATCTGCTTGCTTTGCGGTGATCAATCACCTTGTTTTTGAGATGTGGATGGAAAAACTATCTATATTTTTGCATTTAAGGATAATATATAAATGATATACTGTATACATGATGATGTGATATATATATATATATATATATATATATATATATATATATATATATATATATATATATATATATATATATATATATATATATATATATATATATATATATATATATATATAGATGATAATGTGACCCACGTTGCAATAAATGCTTTATCAGGTAACCTAAATATGTGTTAACATCAAAAATTACTTTTTATTTAAATATTAAATATGGCTATGCCTTGTTATTTTGTTAATGCTTTAATGCTTAAAATACATTTTGGTAACACTTTATTTCCATGTTTTAACCACATGCAGCACAAACATTGCTGATACCTTCCATTTATTTTGTACTGATCTCGATGTGTTATAAACCTTGTGCTACTCTTATATCCCATTATGGTAACACTTTACAATAAGGTTGTATTAGTTAGCATTAGTTAATCCATTAGTTAACATGAACTAACCATGCACAATTCCTGTATCTTTACTGTTGTTATCTTCGGTACATATTTAGATTAGTTTACATAGCAGTTGACAAACACTAAGGATGAATGTTTCTAACTCACCATCTCACTCTAAAGATAAAAATGCTGTTGTGCACTTTATCAACAGGTGTTAACTAATAAAACTTTATTGTAAAATGTTAATAATAATAATAATAATAATAATAATAATAATAATAATTATTATTATTATTATTATTATTATTATTATTATTATTATTATTATTATTATTATTATTATATTTTTGCATTGAGTGTCCATAAACGAAGAAGAAACCTCATTGGATGAAGCTGTCAGTATCGACAATACAAAAAATGTACAGTACAGGATTACTCGTGATTACTTAAACATGAAACACATAGATGAATAAGTCTGTTATGTCAGTCAAAAGAGGGAGGGAACGTTTAATTTTCACATTTAATATGGCCTACAAAAAGAAGTGTAATAAATGTAAGATGCAAAATGATTTATAGACTAAACTAATTTAGCGTGTAGTATGACTGAACAGATTGTGAATCAACCCTTCAATACAATTGCCCCAAGAATCTTTTGTAATTTTCTGTGTAATTCATTTATTTATTTAGGTCAGTATTTTAATATAACATGAGGGGAAAAAATGTTTTTACATGTTTTTCCTCCCACCGTTTGTGTCAGTGTTTCTTGGACAGATTTGAACTATTATTATTATTATTTTTTGCATACCTTTTATAATGTGCATGCATATTTCATATTGGTGTGATGCAAAATTAAATAAAGCACTGATAGAGGGCAATTGAGATTCCTGACACACTGCAGGACAGAGAGACTGATTATCATGTTTTTTTCACCACAGCGTTTGCAGAGGTCAAAGAATGACCACTAACAGCTAAAAAACATGACATATAAAACTCATGAACCCAATTAATAATTAATGAAACAGAACAATGAGATGACCGTAATAATTCAGAAGATTCTTCAATTCCGACTCAATTCAAATTATAGCAGTCCCCTGGGACTGAATGATATTTGAATGTTCCTCCATACAAAATTATTTTAATATATAAAGGTTTGTTGACATGTTAACATCACAGTTTTTGTATTTTCTCATTTAATGGTAATGTGATATTGTAACTATACTTGCAACATTTCTCATTGTTATTCAGGGCAAATAACAGCAATAGCAGTTAGTCATCACCATGAGCAGATGTGCTAGTGATGTAAAGATAATGGTTTGGGTCAGTGCCGTGCAAGTGTGTTCTGAAATGAGGATGCAAAATTTCTCACTTTTTTATTTTATTTTATTTTGTCAATTCATGTTTCAGTTGCACTTAATGTGTAATGTTTGATGTTAAAGAAAAATTAATCAAGAAAGAAATTTAATGTTTATTATTTTGTTTTTTTTTAAATAAATTATATTTCTCCTCAAGCATGTTTATCCAAAAAATAACCATAAGAACACAAAGTCCAAATGAGGTCAGTGAGGAGGACATTTTGGCAATTCAGGATGTGACTGACAGTGTTGTTGCTGAGCATGGCTGGCACTGATGTGTGGCTTTGCTTATTTTTGATCATCACTACAGCAATTAAAACAAGAGTACTGTACATTTTATTGAATTAATCACTTTTTGGCAAGGAGTTTCAGAGACATATTGTATCAAACTCTAGAAATGATAAGTTGGATGAAAAATAATAATAATTAGAGTTAGAAACAAGTAAATATAAATGGAAGTAAAGATCAAAAACTTTTTGTGTTTTTGTGCAAAGTGTTTTTCAGATAAAAAACAAAAAAGTATCTGAATTCAAAACCAAAGAGAATTAAAATGATAACAATGACTTCTAATATATAACTAAATTAAATCAATATTTTATTTCAGTAAAAATATGAATCTATAACTGGTCTTTTCTTTCTGCTGTTATTGTAGAGCTGCTTCAACAGATGCGTCACTGTGACTGTCGAGCACAGTAATAAACAGCAGTGTCCTCTTCTCTCAGACTCTTGGCTTCAAGATACTGTGTACTTTGAGACACATCCTCACTCATCGTAAAGTGATTTTTCACAGAGTCTGCATAAATAAGATAATCAGAGCTAGAACTACTGCCAGAGTTTACTCTCCCAATCCACTCCAGAGCTTTCCCTGGTTTCTGTCTGATCCAGTGCATGTAGAAGCTTGTCATTTTAAAACCAGATATTTTACAGGAGATCTTCACAGTTTCTCCAGGTCTCTTTATCACAGCAGGTGACTGATCTAATCGAATTTCATCACCACTGATACCTGTGGAATAAAAGACATATCACATTAAGAGTGAGCTTCTATCAATTAAAGTGCTGTTTGCTAGAATAACACACATGTCAAAATTACCTTGTTGAGTTACAATCAACATAAAGATGAAATGCCAAAGGCTCCTTAACTCCATTGTCAAAATGTTTGCTATAGCCTACGTAATGCTGCTCATTTAATTTCATTCGACAGTGAACAGTGAGCTACTTTTGTGTCTTATATAGAGGACAATTATCACATTTGCATGTCTGCTTTCTCAGACCTTGTATATGATTATTATTTATGAAAATAGGAGGAGTTTTAAATCTAGAATTGTATATTTTGGACTCAAATTTAGCTCTGTTTTCCTCATGTAATTTAAATGATGCCAGTATGCTGGTTTTTATTGTTTATTAGAATTTATGACTATGTAAAGAAAATAATTGTTTGATAATTGTGTTAAGTCTTATAATTAACACAATAATAATAATAAATAAAAAAAGAATAATAATTCATGTTGAATTTTTAACTAAGTGACTCCCTCTTGTGGAGCTCTGGTGCTATAGTAACCTATAAACTATATAATATATTAGCATTGTGATACATTTAGTACACTTTTGTACATAGTTTTTATTATTTAAAAACATTATATTAATATAAGTTATATTCATCGTTTAACCAAAAACATAACAAATAGTATTTATTTTCATTGGCTCAAAATAATAATGTAACGTCATAACATTAAGGCCACAGTATGTGTGTGTGTGTGTGTGTGTGTGTGTGTGTGTGTGTGTGTGTGTGTGTGTGTGTGTGTGTGTGTGTGTGTGTGTGTGCGTGTGTGTGTGTGTGTGTGTGTTAATGTGTCTGAATCAGCATGAAGCAGGTATTGAGTGTGTTGATGATCTGCAGATCTGTTTTTGTCAGTTTCTCAGTTTGAGCTGAGCCACTGTGTATGTCTTTGCACAGTAATACACAGGCCGCTGATTTCTAAGTACAGCTCATTCTGGTCTGTGTTTCTGGAAATAGTAAAGCGACTTTTGAAGGAATTTCCAGAGTCTATTGATCCACTGCCCCATATGATCCCAATCCATTCCAAGGCTTTTCCAGGAGACTGCCTGATCCAAGCTGTGCCATAGTCTTTGAGGGCATATCCAGAGATCTGACAGGACAACCTGACTGAATGACCAGGAGCTTTAATCTGTGCAGGAGACGAGGTCAGTGTGATGCCAGAAACATCTGAAAAAGACAACAACATGCTGTGAGAGTCAGTCATACTTAGTTACATTTCATCTGTACATTTAAATAATTACAGTCAGCAACAGAAAGATTCACTTTTCTGATGTGACTGAATTAATCCACTCACATTGCACAAAGGCATATACAATGAGCAGAATTTTACTCATTGTTGATTTCAGAATCAGATAGGACACCCACTCAGCTTTTGTCCTAGTGTTAGTGGACTAATCCTCTACCCAAGGAAACTGACACTCTTATCTCATGTGGATGGGGATCATTTGCATATTATTAACCAGGATATGATTTTTAGCTTCAGATTCTGTGACCTATAATTCTTAAATAAAGTGTGTTTGCATCTTTGTTTTACATAGACTTATTAGGTAACACCTTACTTGAAGGGGTGTGCATGGGGCATAATCCTCATAAAAGTTCATCAGGCAAGGGGTACTTTTTATTTTTGTGTGAACATTTGGGTGAAACTTTAAGGGCCAGATTTACGAAACGAAAATAGAAACAGAAATACTGAAAGCGAGAGCCAATGATTATATATATATATATATATATATATATATATATATATATATATATATATATATATATATATATATATATATATATATATATATATATATATACAGTCTTGTTCAAAATAATAGCAGTACAATGTGACTAACCAGAATAATCAAGGTTTTTAGTATATTTTTTATTGCTACGTGGCAAACAAGTTACCTGTAGGTTCAGTAGATTGTCAGAAAACAAACAAGACCCAGCATTCATGATATGCACGCTCTTAAGGCTGTGCAATTGGGCAATTAGTTGAAAGGGGTGTGTTCAAAAAAATAGCAGTGTCTACCTTTGACTGTACAAACTCAAAACTATTTTGTACAAACATTTTTTTTTCTGGGATTTAGCAATCCTGTGAATCACTAAACTAATATTTAGTTGTATGACCACAGTTTTTTAAAACTGCTTGACATCTGTGTGGCATGGAGTCAACCAACTTGTGGCACCTCTCAGCTGTTATTCCACTCCATGATTCTTTAACAACATTCCACAATTGATTCACATTTCTTGGTTTTGCTTCAGAAACAGCATTTTTGATATCACCCCACAAGTTCTCAATTGGATTAAGGTCTGGAGATTGGGCTGGCCACTCCATTACATTAATTTTGTTGGTTTGGAACCAAGACTTTGCCCGTTTACTGGTGTGTTTTGGGTCATTGTCTTGTTGAAACAACCGTTTCAAGGGCATGTCCTCTTCAGCATAGGGCAACATGACCTCTTCAAGTATTTTAACATATGCAAACTGATCCATGATCCCTGGTATGCGATAAATAGGCCCAACACCATAGTAGGAGAAACATGCCCATATCATGATGCTTGCACCTCCATGCTTCACTGTCTTCACTGTGTACTGTGGCTTGAATTCAGAGTTTGGGGGTCGTCTCACAAACTGCCTGTGGCCCTTGGACCCAAAAAGAACAATTTTACTCTCATCAGTCCACAAAATGTTCCTCCATTTCTCTTTAGGCCAGTTGATGTGTTCTTTGGCAAATTGTAACCTCTTCTGCACATGCCTTTTTTTAAACAGAGGGACTTTGCGGGGGATTCTTGAAAATAGATTAGCTTCACACAGACGTCTTCTAACTGTCACAGTACTTACAGGTAACTCCAGACTGTCTTTGATCATCCTGGAGGTGATCATTGGCTGAGCCTTTGCCATTCTGGTTATTCTTCTATCCATTTTGATGGTTGTCTTCCGTTTTCTTCCACGTCTCTCTGGTTTTGCTCTCCATTTTAAGGCATTGGAGATCATTTTAGCTGAACAGCCTATCATTTTTTGCACCTCTTTATAGGTTTTCCCCTCTCTAATCAACTTTTTAATCAAAGTACGCTGTTCTTCTGAACAATGTCTTGAACGACCCATTTTCCTCAGCTTTCAAATGCATGTTCAACAAGTGTTGGCTTCATCCTTAAATAGGGGCCACCTGATTCACACCTGTTTCTTCACAAAATTGATGACCTCAGTGATTGAATGCCACACTGCTATTTTTTTGAACACACCCCTTTCAACTAATTCAACTAATTGCCCAATTGCACAGCCTTAAGAGCGTGCATATCATGAATGCTGGGTCTCATTTGTTTTCTGAGAATCTATTGAACCTACTGGTAACTTGTTTGCCACGTAGCAATAAAAAATATACGAAAAACCTTAATTATTCTGGTTAGTCACATTGTACTGCTATTATTTTGAACAATATATATATATGTATATATATATATATATATATATATATATATATATATATATATATATATATATATATATATATATATTAATCTTTTATCATTTTATTTGTTTCATCTTATCATTCTAGTGTAGAATGAGTAAAGCGGTTTGTTATTAGGATGACAAAATAGTTTTGAAATGGCAGCTCTGCCATTTTTAGGCAGCTCTGTTTCAGTGGTCAGTGGTCAGTGGCTTGTCATTGTCAAAATGATCGAGATGGCCAATCAAATAAAAAAAGGTGGGCCTTACTGTACTGGTAAATGGACTGCATTTATATAGCGCTTTTATCCAAAGCGCTTTACATTTTTGCCTCACATTCACCCATTCATACACCGACGGCAATGTCAGCCATGTAAGGCGCCATCCAGCTCGTCGGGAGCAGCTGGGGTTAGGTGTCTTGCTCATGGACTCTTCGACACTTGGTCAGGTGGAACCGGGGATCGAACCACCAACTTTCTGGTTTGTAGACAACCTACATGAACCACTGAGCCACTGCCACCCCAAATGTCACTGTCATATGTGGATACTATATAATAGTATAAAAGTATTATTTGAAAATAGCTTAAATTGATAACTACTTAACTATTTTGACCTAGAATTTTACCAATGTTATTTATTCCCTTACATCTGTCAGGATATACACACTGGACAAGGCTAATGCAGATCCAAACCAGCACTGTGTTGCTTTATTGGAACACAGGGCAGTGAACGGAGAAACAACAGTGTAAGTGAAAACAGAGGTTGAGGGGTGATGATTGGTGATCCGGGAAGTTTCTTTATGGCAGGAATGGTAGGTGGAAGATCCGGGTGATTGGATGGCCAGGAGACTTGGATCGAGGACGGTGAGCCAACACACAGGTAGTCACTAGAACACATAAACAATCAATAGATATAAAGAAACCAGGTAAGAAGTTATTTCCTTGTTCAAGGCCAGAAAAGGACTGAAGGTAAGTAAATTGTACTGATGATGAGGTGAGTGGTGCCATGTGCGGGTGATTCTCTGGAGATTGAGGCCATGTCCACACTAATACGCTTTCATTTGAAAACGTATATTTTTCTCTCCGTTGTGGCCTTCCGTCCCCACTGAGACAGCGCTTTAAGTCAATGAAAACGTATCGTTTTCAAAAAGCTCTCCAAAGCGGATACATTTGAAAACGCTGTCTTTGCGTCGTATTGTGGACTGTGAAAATGGAGGCTTTTTAATATGATGACTCATTTGCTAGCCATGTGATGCAGTCATATGACCAATTCAGCCAAGATGGTGAACGACATTGTACAGCAGTTGTTGTGTATGCTTTCTGTTTTGACAGCCTTGTTAAATATAAATGTCACTTTGTACATTTGTAAAAAGTACATTGTACTTTTTTCGACATTGCCGCAAAATTTCAAAGAGTAAATAAACAAGTAGCGGAAATGACGCAAGTCGAAGCGTCTTGGATTTGCTCATGCGCAGTACGGGGATGTAAGCATTTTCAGACATTTCAGTGTAGATGAAATTTTTTTGGAAAACGATTGAGAATGATAGTGTGGACGCAGAGCGTTTTTAAATGAAAACTCAGTTTTTAAATTTATCCGGATTAGTGTAGACTTAGCCTGAGATCGCTGTCTGGTGGAAGTGAGGGAGTCTGGCTGATCTATGACAACATTGCTTTAAATCCTTTATTATTATTATTATTATTATTATTATTATTATTATTATTATTATTATTATTATTATTATTATTATAACCTCTAATCATAGATTCCCCTCTAGCAACTCCTACAGATTCATTTGCAAAAAAGGTCAGATAAAAAATAAAAATAAATAAAAAAACTGCATGACCAGTAAACCCAGTGTTTTTTTTAATGCCAAAATAGGGTTACATTTTTCTATAATATTGTGTTTGGAACTAACACAATTCTATTGTAATAGCTGAGATGATATTTGTGATTTGTAAGGAAGTAATTAATGTAAAAAGTTTTACTTCTTAGCTCCAGTGGATTATAGACATAGTTCAGGCATGAAACTCTAACCGAATGCTGATTGGTTCTTCCAATGCTGGCACCATTCAATCAGAAGTACCTCCAAATCCACATAATCATATACATTGTACCCTAGCCTGCAATTGGCACATTCCACGATTATGAAAGTTTCTGTTATCCCTCTGCCTCCCTGGTGCTACCTGAGAGATCTGCTACAGGGGTTCTACCATTTCTTGCAGCAGCCTTTCCTTTGTTTGTTATTTTTGACAAAGCTGAACAAGTTATTATATTTGCTCAACAACAGCAGCAGCGATTAATTCTATTTGAAACAATCCACTCCAAGTGTTGTCATGACCGAAATGTAAATAAATACAGACAAATATTTTCTTGCATTCAGATTTTTGTACAGTACTGTAGTTGTATTTGTCACTGTGACTCTCTGGCACAATAATATACAGCAGTGTCTTCATTCTTCATATTATTCATCTGCAGATACATCTGTTTCTTGCTGTTGTCTCTGGAGATGGTGAACCGTCCCTGAACAGACTGAGAGTAGTATATAGAACCACTACCAGATGAGATGTATGCCAGCCACTCCAGACCTCCTCCTGCAGCCTGTCTGATCCAAGCTAAGGGCTGGTCACCACTAAATCCAGAGACTGTACAGGTAAGTCTGTGAGATCCTCCAGGATTAATGACCGCTGACTCAGACTCAGTCAGTGTCTGACACCAACAGACTGAAAAATGAACAGTTCAATATTAACATTTACAGCAGTACACATGAATAATCTGATTGTCATCAAGAGCCGTTCTTACATTCTGTGAGAGCAAACATGAAGATAACACCCAGTTTAGGCACAATATTCATTGCCATGTTATGAAAAGAGGAAAGTCATAGACAAGTTGTGTGTCTGTAGATGAATAGAGTGGGAGCTTTAAAAGGGACCAAGACATAGGTTTGCATAGACTGCCCTCTAAAGGTACATTTACATTTACATACTCTGCCCTCATTAACCTCTGTAAACATGTGTGCCCTTGGCCTTGTTTGTTACACTTTTTATTTACCTGGTTAGACTTGTAGTATAATTACCTAGTTAGTTACCTTGGCTTGCTCAGTTGGGGACACTAACATTATGATCAAAGTTATTCAACTAAATATACAAATAAAATTTATGAATTAGGTTTTATTTAATTCTATAAACTATAATACTGATCTGCCAACATTGTCGCTATATGATAAATTAAAATAAGCTGATAACATCACTGTTTTCTCCAGTACGACTGTACAGCCAAATCTATTTTTGTTGTACTATTGTTCTGTTTTGGTGTGAACACTGATCACTTATTGCATAAGTATTTTTACATGCAGGAAAGTTGAGATTCATTAATGAGGGATGGGCTGTTTTTTTTCAGTTAGCTATGTGAACTATTTTTGAATTTTGTGGCACAAACAGTTTCTCCAAAGCACATAAGTTTATGAACTGCACAGCAGCCTCTTGTGTTACTGTGTTTTTCGGGCACAGTAATAAACACCAGTGTCCTCAGCCTGCAGATTTGTCATGTGCAGATACACCTGCATTTTACTGTTGTCTCTGGAGATGGTGAATCGTCCTTCAACAGTTTTAGAGTAATTGTAATAGCAATAATCTGTGTTGTTCTTTGGCAAAGACTTGACTCTGGTCTTCGTTCAAATTTCAATGTTTTACTGAATGTTCTTGTACAATGAACAGAAATAAAACTCTGGTCAAAAAACTGTGTAGCTCCGTCTTTCTTTCTTTCTTTCTTACTAAGGGGCGCAAAACAAAAAGCAGTCCAATAATAAAACGGAGCAAACCATTACAGAATAAACATAGGGGTGTTTAACGAATATACATAAAAATCCAAACACTTTAAAATCTAAAATCTAAACCTAAAATCTTATTCATGCATTTCTAACTTTAATATTAAATTTACTTATTCAAATAATGGCTCTTATATACCCAGCCCCTAATTGTATAGGCAGGCAAACTATATCAATTACCACTCAAAATTAACTAGAGCCATAAACCTTCAGAGTAAGAATCTTTGGAGTCACAACTTGAACTTCGATTCAAACTAAAGTCAGATCGCTTCCTGTAGAAGACATATTTTGGAGATGGGTCGCTTTACCGTGCTGCTCTTCGTCTGAACACACACACTGCGAACACATCCCTTATAGTCAGGCATTGTGTTGATGATGCTGCCTATCATCCAGGAATTCCGAGGTGCGTTGGAATCCACAATCAGGACAATGTCTCCAATCTCAAAATTTCTCTTCAACCTGGACCGTTTCTGACATTCCTGCTGGAGAGGTAGGTATTCCAGCGTCCACCGATGCCAGAAAAGATCTGCCAGGTATTGGATTTGTTTCCATCTACTCCTTGCATAGACATCATCTTTCTTGAACACACCTGGAGGTAAGCTTACTTGTTTCCTCATCAGCAACAGATGGTTTGGGGTCAAGGCTTTGAGGTCATTAGGGTCATCAGACACTTTGGTAATTGGTCTTTCATTGATGATTGATTCAACCTCACACAATAGCGTATGTAAGCCACCATCGTCCAATACCTGCTGTCTCAGTGTTAAATTCAAAACCTTTCTCACTGTGCAAATCTGATGTTCCCAGGCTCTGCCATGGTGAGACGCTCCAGGAGTGTTGAATATCCACTGAATTTCCCTCTTTAGCATCTCTTCTTGAATCTTTGCCTAATTCAAATTCTGCAATGCTTCACACAACTCCAGCCCCTGTAAAGCCCTCTATCAGCCCCTGTAAAGTTTGTCCCATTATCGGAACGGATTACTGAGACATGACCTCTTCTACAAGTGAATCGACGAATAGCATTGACACATGCATCCGTGTCCAGAGAAGGTGCGACTTCTAAACAAATGGCTGTCTTCTGGCAAATCTGCCATCTTTTGGACACCAGTCTTTGTGTGTAATCATCTGCAGACAAAACATGCATGAATTGTTCTTCTAACTGCAGAATTTGTTTGAGGAAGCCAGTATTTCTGTCTTATCTTTGCCAGGACATGGTTTCATCCCAAGTGACCAATGTCTTGGTGGATATGTTCAAGAATTAGGGAGCATATGCGAAGGTCTTTATGTAAGATAATGAGATGCTTTGATTCTTCAGGCATCGCCGATCTGCTCAATCTACCTCCCACTCTTAACACGCCATCCTCAAGGTAAGCATCCAATCGGTATATGCAACTGTCCTTCTTGACATGCATCTTTCCTTGTTGAAGCCTTTTTATTTCTTCCTGAAACTTCTGTTTCTATCTGTAACGAATTAGATCCAGCTCAGCGTTCACCATATCCTCCATGGTAGGTATTTTTTTCTTTTGTAGGCATCCATTTCTTTCTGTATTACTATAAGGTTTTGTTTATTGGGATCTCTTTCTGTGTGACTGATTCTCATCTGTATCTCCTTCCTCTTGCAACTTAAATCCAGCAGGATTCCTTTGAGAAGTGTTAGCCGTACTACGGCCTTCTTTAGGCGGTGCCAGCTTGAATAATAGCAAACAAGATGCTCTAGACCCTCCTTCCTGTTCTGAGTGGATATTGCGTTAACAGGTGAAGCCCTTTTGAACTCGCTGTCATCATCTGCAAATGGCATTGAATGTTCAGGTCGAACTGGCCACTCACATTCCGGATTTAGCAGGAAACAAGGTCATTTGACCCAGTTTTTTGATCAAGTTGTCTTTATTTAAGCCATATGGGGCCGTTCTTCGCACCTCGCTTAATACATCCGAGATGATTTGACAGATCCCAGATCTTTTAATCCTGATAACTGATCTCTGGCTAATTTGGTTCTTCAAACGAATTTGCGGATTGGATTAATATATCTGGATGAAATTATCTGAGATCACTGTGCCTGTGTTCCCTGAAGAGGGCAGGTGCATCGATACTCGAAACCACGATCAGCAATGCAGTGATTGGCTGGCGTCAAGACAACGTAATGACATCATATAATTAAAAAAGCCACCTGGCAAAAAACTTGTCAAAGAAAAAAAAAAAAAAAGAACCTTTATAAGGAAACAGACAAACAAACAAACCAACATAAAAGTAAGATAAATTAAATGTGCACTGCTTTGATGAACATTATTCCTAATTATTTATATTCACGATGTTATAATATTTGTACACACTTTACATTTTTATTTTAATGTTGTAATTTCATTTTTAATTCAATTTAAAGCAGATTTGTTATGTGGGAATATTAATTAAAGTTTCTTAACAGTCAAGATCAAATTATCTGCATCTCTTGCGCTGCATCAAGCCCCTCCCATAATATCCGTCATAACTCACATTAATGCATGATGGAGATTAACTGCACATTTGGAATAATAGATGCATTCAATATAAAAATAGATCTCTCTTCTATAATTATTGGTATGAAAACAAAATTGTTTTAGTTAAATTTAGACAAATTTAAATTCAAACTGTATTTTATTATCTTATAGTGAATTTTTGGATAAATTTGGGTTTCCAGTTACACCAAAAGAGTAAGAGCGTGTGAAGTGATTCTTCTGAGGCAGTATATGTTCAAGACAGCATGTTATTAGGAGACATTGACATTCTGAAACACAGTTGTACTAATACACATATTAGGGATATTATAACAGCTGAAACAGGGTGAAACAGCTACTCATAAAAGTTTATTGTGGAACAGTGTATTTAGGAATATAAACTGGAATGAAGCTTGGTGTATTTGTGAAGGATACTGCTTAAATAATAAAGTAAAATAAGTTACATTTAACATTTTACGTATGTGTGTATATATTATTCCAATAAACATTATAATAATAATAATTTCACCTTTATTGTACAACTTTTTATTATTTTGGGAAAATTTCATATACACGAGGAAGAAATGGTCAG
Source organism: Pseudorasbora parva (assembly GCF_024679245.1). Lineage (NCBI taxonomy): Eukaryota > Metazoa > Chordata > Actinopteri > Cypriniformes > Gobionidae > Pseudorasbora > Pseudorasbora parva. The sequence continues at coordinate 34,197,371 of NC_090173.1, forward strand.
GATCCAAGCCACATTTTATTCATTTTTTTCAGGAGACTAAAGACTATTGCACCAGTTTAAAGAATATTATGAATAAAAAAGCAAGAAAGACTTGTAATTTTCACAATTCACCAGTGTGATTGCCCGTGATCACCACCAGAGGGCACTCCACCCCGGACTGTCACTCCATTACAAACTACATTACCCGGACTCACTTACACCTGTGTCTCATCACCTCATTACCTCTGCCTATGTAAGCCTGGCTATCTCTAGAGCTGTGTCCCAAAGTGAAGTGCGCGCACTTCGAAGGCCGCATTTGAAGTGCGATTACGTCATACCTCCACTACGAAGACTGTCCCAATGTGAAGGCTGCACCCTCTGAAGGCCGCATTTGAAGTGCGATTACGTCACAGCGGCACTACGTAGGCTGTCCCAAAGGGAGAGCTGCACCTCTGAAGGCCGCATTTGAAGTGCGATTGCGTCACAGTGGTGCGACGAAGGCTGCCGCAATTCATGAGCGACTTCAAAATGCGCCCTTCGGTGCTGCGTTCCAGTTCGTTTTTATCATGCCCTTCACTCGCAAACTTCCCTCCGTCTCGTTCACTCGGATGTGCGTCATGCCTACGTTGCATGAGTGCCCACTACTGGCGGAAACTTTTCAAATGGACTGAACTGGAACGCCCTAAGCCCTTGATCACTTGGAATCCACTATGGAGTTGATATATTATTTATTTTTTACCTCTACGAAACTGTTTAATGCAGCATTCTATATGTATATGGATGTGTTTGGGTTGTTTTAAATGTTTTTAAAAATAGTTATAGTTGTTTGTGGTGGGGTAAATTAAACGTGATATGTGGTGACGTCACAATCGCGTTGCATTGTGGTATATGAAGCTGCCTGAAGTGTACATATGAAGTAGACTCGCTCACTCGGTCAAAATCGAGGGAGCAAGGGTCTGTCCATACAAACTTCCCTTGTCCACTTCACGAAGTGGAACACACTTAAAAATGGCGGCAGGGATTCCCCCAAGGGGAAGTGCTTAGGGAAGTTTGCAAGTGCGTGTCTTAAAGTGGAGTGGAACGCAGCACGGCGGTTCTCAGGCAAAGGAAGGGTACAGCAGATGGGACCTTCCCATAACTTCGCAGCCTTCCCTATCCCAGAATTCATAGCACACTGGTGACTACAGGATTTGACTGGTCCGCATTCCCGCGGCACTCGATCAGATTCCAGTAAAGACGGTAGCGGTCGGTAACTCAAGTGTAGCCTGGGTAGGCTACTATTGAACACAACAGCGCAAGCGCTAGAAGTAAATAAAACGTCCAACGTTAGTGCATTCACACAGTTCCCAGTTCCCTGCCCTGAGCAAGATAAACTTTAATTTCCCAATTTTTAAATGCTATTTATTTCTCAACCATTATCTCAAGTAGAGGAATCAGTCCATTATCACCCCTTTCGCTGTTTCTTTTTTTCCCATACAAAATTTCTTTAAATAGCCTTCAAAATATAATCTGCGCGGCGCTGTATTTTCGTCCTGCTCCCGCTATTCCGCACCGCACCATTCCGCTCGCGCAAAATTCCCTCCGTGCTCACCCGCTATAAATTATTTTATTCCCGACCCGACTGATCCAGCTAAATTTAGATTTTGTTTCCAGAATCTATCTTTTAAATTTCCCTTACAGAAAGAGAGACACTGGATAGGAATTGTCCGTGCAATCATTTATTTTTCTTACAGCCTATCCGTAACTAAAACAAATATCACAGACAAATAGGCTAAATCAAATGTGACATCTGTCACTCAGAATTATAAGAAAAAATACAAACAAACGAAAACTGCTGACTTAGCTGCTAAAATAAAGTTTATATATATATATATATATATATATATATGAATAAATGAATGAATGAATGTTCACTGACGGAAACATCGATCCTCCAAAGGCTGAATGCGTGGCCGACACAGAACAATTTAAATGGCTAGCTTATTATTTTTTATGCAAGTTATTTGTAAATTAAACGAACTGCTGTCTATTGTTCATTTTCGTTAACTTCAAACGTAGGCTAAATTAAAGAGAAGTGGTTTTTCTATAGCCTATATTGTTTATTTTTGTAATGCACGTTATAATTTGTAGCTACATTAAACACATTTATGTTTTTACATATATTTTCTTGTCATGTAATTTAAAATGTGTAAATGAAAATAAATTGGTCTATTAGCCTACGTAGGCTTTTTACAACTATAGCCTATTTATAGACCAATAAAATAACTTAAGTTTAACATTAGAAACAACAAATTTTTATTATCAGCCAAACCAGAAGAAAACCCTTTTCTACTCTTTCATTGCGCTGAGCGGGAGAAGCTGGAGCTGGACCGGGATGGGGAATAATGCCCAATAGAGACTCTGGTAAAGCCTGAGCGGGACATCATCTTCTGGGATGAGCAGGGCATATTTCCACTGTCCGCAGCTTTGCGGGGCCGAATCGGTCGACGGCTGCATGGCATGCCATAAAAAAAAACATGGACGTATATAGGCTAAATATTTAAAATATATTGTAACAGTTACATTTAACATAAGAAATAAACTGTTAACTAATATTTGCAATTTGACAATATTTAACCGGCTACAGATTTACATGCTTATGGTCCAGCCCATCGTCGCAGGCTTTGAAGCATGTCAAAACCCAATAGAAAGCTCAAAAAAGTATATATATATATATATATATATATATATATATATATATATATATATATATATATATATATATATATATATATATATATATATATATATATATATATTTCTCTTTTTAAATCTCCTCACGAACGTCCGCTGTCAGTTGTCAGAAACTGCTCCATTAACGGCGCTTTGGTTCATTGTTGCCAAGTCTGGAATGGGGTTGCATTTAGGCTACTGTTGCTTTGGGATTTTTGTAGCCTATAGTCACCAGGTTAAGTTGTCTTTACTTAAGCAATATTTCTACTGCCCGCGCCCCGCATTTTGGGATATTTTGGCCCATTCTGGCTGTGATTCCGATACTTTTGAATAACAATTGGAGGGGTTTTATTATTCAGACCTGGCAACCCTGTCCCTCGGTTCGCCCTTCGTGCACTTCGTGCACTTTGAAGGTGTGGCCTAGTCTGGCCTTCGAAGTGCATGGCCTTCGAAGTGCGCACCCTTCACTTTGGGACACAGCTTGAGCATAATATGCACTTGAGCCAGCTATACGGCCAATCCACTCCAGTCCTCTCCCTGGTTTCTGACGGATCCAGTGCATCCAGTAGCTGCTCATTGAGAATCCAGACACACTGCAGGACAGAGAGACTGATTCTCCTGGTCTTTTCACCACACAGAATCTGAGGAGGTCAAAGACTGACCACTAACAGCTGAAAAACATTGAAAATTAACATTAGTTCATTTAGAACAGTGCATCTTTCATTGAGAAGAATTGAGTGTTTCTCACATGAAATAATCTGCAGCAGAACTCCATGCAGTAATATTTCCATTATCACACAACTGTAAAATGATGAGCAAACTATTCAGGACACAATCACTGACTGAGAATGTGGTTTTATAACAGGTACTTTTAGAGTGTTACACTGACCCTCCCTAACTCATTTCATTTGCATACAAAGGCAAAATAAGGTAACTTTGGCAAAACTGGACCTGAGAAAACTTGTTATTTCTCAGCAATGTTTTATATTTTTAATTAAACTTTTTTTTTTTGGGGGGGGGGATGTTTTTATGATTGGTGTTTTGTGCTTTTGGTAGCTGTTAGTATGTCTGTTAGTATGCGTTTTGTTGTCCATACAAAGGAAGTCAATGCATACATGTTGTCACATCTGCTTTTTCAGAAACGAGGTATAGCGTTGTAATTATTTAGAAATAAAAGATGAAATAATAAATAAAATAATGAAAGCAATTGTATCTAAGTTTGGCAATTATCATATTGTTTTTCTTTTGTGTGGAGCATGTTAGAAATTTGTTGCACAGCACATGAGTAGATGATGACAAACTTTGCTGTTTAAAGCAAATAATCTGGGAAAGGTTTAACCCTGGATTTAGGCAGACACTATGAATATGCTATTAATTACTGATCCACGTGCCATGACTTGATCCTGAAGAAGAAAAAAATCAAAGAAAAGGAAATGAGGAAACCATGCTGCTCACAGGAAAAGTAAGTGAAGACCAGCAGATTTCCGTTAACGATAAAAGGCACATAAAATGAGTCCATATGACTCATGACTCATTTTTTATAGCTTTGTGTTAGCGAAACAAATATATATATATATATCATTTTTTTATTTTTTTATTACTGAAAATCTTGCTGTCCATCATTGCTCTCAAATCGTATTTAATCTTTGAGCATGTCTATTTATAATATTTACTACCTGTAAAAAAAACATTAAGTAACTGTCAGCTTTATGTTCTGTTTTGTCTTAAGGTGGGCGTACACTGTGCGAATTCGGACACTCGGAAGGTCGTGAGATATTGCAGACGCTACGAGTCATTTAATTTGATCATCGCATCAAATCAGCTGGTACACGGCACGACTGTTTGCACCGCGAGCCGGCCGCGATCACACGAGTTTTCATGTAACACAGACACCGGAGCTTTCAATGTTGCTGCTATAGCTTTAGATACAAAAAATAAAGAAAAAAGATATGAAAATAATTTGTTGAAAAGCAGAGAACAGCCATTCCTTTTAACCGAAACAACCAGAGGGAGAGCGAAGAGTGCACGTGAGAGAGAGAAAGTGTGTGTGTGTGTGTGTGTGTGTGTGTGTGTGTGTGTGTGTGTGTGTGTGTGTGTGTGTGTGTGTGTGTGTGTGTGTGTGTGTGTGAACGCACTATGTGGCAGCCACTGAGCTAATAATAGTCATATAGATTGAGCGTATGTGACGTGCTTGTGCATGATTTGGCAATAGGGGACAGCCATATGCTGGTAAAAATCAGGCCGACTCCCCGAACTTTTTAAACATGTTTAAAAATTATCGTAAGGTCGGGAGGTGCTCTTAACGTGCTCGGCTCGTCTCGTATTTCCTCTCACACGGTGCGAGCCGCGACCATACGAGCATCCACGATGTCCACGCGATTTCTCCCGAGAAAAAAAATCGTCTGCGAGTTCGTACGACAGCAAAAATTGCACCGTGTACGCCCGCCTTTAGTTTTATGCTCCCAGGTCCTGTGTTTCTCTTACGAGGGAACTTAACACTGCGTCCACTAGGGACAGCTTTGGGAACGCCCCCAGCGTGATAGCGTCTGATGCACTTATGTCAACTCAGCCAATGGCAAACGTGAACGTCACGGGCGGGTGACATCACGACCAGGAAAGGATAAATACATCTCCTGTCCGACCAAACTTCAGCTTTTCTGCCTCAGCAAAGTGCTCTGTGTAAAACTGTCATGTCTATTTATTGTTGTCTGTCCGATATTCTCAGCTTCAATAGTAAAACAGTCATGGCGAACACATCATCTTTCAAACAGTGTGCTCCCCTGTGTCCCCGTTTCCTTACGGGGGGAGATACACATGATTTGTGTGTGGTGTTTGGGAGTGGAGCATGCTCTATCAGCTTTCGAGGGGGCTGTCTGTGAGCATTGTGAGAGGCTGCTGCTTCGCACGCTCCGCTCCCGCCTGTCACTCTTCGATAAGGGTGATCAGACTCACTTTCCCTCTGGTTCTGGACCCGCTGCTGCCGAGGCACAGTGGAGAAGGACATCATGAGGCAGCAGGGCAGGCTGGTGCTTGTTTGCATACCATGAGCATTTTACAAGCATACCAGGCTGAACTGCTGAGGGATTTAGACATCGGTGAGGGGATCAGCCCTGCCACAGATTTATCTCTGAGAGCCACCAAGGAGACCGCTAGAGTTATAGGGCGGTCTATGGCAGCCTTTGTGGCGACAGAGACATCTGTGGCTAAACCTTTCTGATATCAAAGACAAAGATAGGGCTTTTCTCCTCGATGCTCCTATTGATTCCTTTGGTCTGTTCGGCGACACTGTAAATACAGTTGTCGACAGATTTCAAGAGAGTAGGAAGAAAGTGGAAGCTTTTAAAAAGTTTTTTCCGTGCCGCCACCAACCCTCTGGGGCTGCTGGGCGTGAGGAGCCCTAGCCGTCAAGCTCTTCATATAGGCAGCAGCAAAAGGAGAGTGTTGCATCTCATGCTCCACCTCAGAGATTCGATGGGCAAGGTTGGCACTCTCAGCCGAAGTCTTCTAAGCTGAAGACCGACCTGAGGGTCATGCTTCAGGCGAAGGAGGCTTCAGGCCAGAAGAGGTATTAAAGCCATCAGCTTCAGGTCTCCGAGGGAACACCCTGCGGGGTGGGGTGGTGTTCACCTCATTACACAGTGCCCACTCCACATCATTGACCTCAGGGGACCGTTCTGCCAACCCGCCACCCTTGGTGCTTGGGGGCGCAGCGGTTTCCAGCGGGCTTGTGACTCGGCGTCCACTGGACAGTGTGTCACACTTGCGGCTTCCGAGGAGGTTAAAAACACAGTCAAATCGGTTAAGGTCTGCCGTTATGTTTCAGGCTACCGAAGTGGCTGGAGTAAAAACATCAGAGACCAGCCTCGAGAGGCTGGTTTCCTTAATAGATTTTCTGACAGAATGGAGGTTTCTACCAAATATATTGCTATGGGTCCTGCAAACAATAGAGAAAGGGTACAGAATTCAATTCGGGTTCCACCCACCTCGATTCAGCTGGGTGCTCTTAATTTTAGTGCACCCCGAGCGTGCTCTGGTAATGAAACAGGAAGTAGAGACCTTATTAAAGAAGGAGGCTATAGAAAAAGTCACTGTATCGGACAGAGAATCGGGTTTTTACAGCCGTTACTTCATAGTTCCAAAAAAGGGTGTAGGGCTGCGTTTGAATCCTACAGTCAGAAGACTAAAATTCAAAATGCTGACGCTAAGTCAAATTGTGACTCAAATCAGATCCGAGAACTGGTTTGTCACAATATCACAATAGATCTAAAAGACGCATAATTCCATGTCTCCATCCTTCCACAGCACAGGAAATTCCTGAGGTTCGCTTTTGGGAGCAAAGCATACCAATACCGGCTTCTTCCATTTGGCCTAGCTCTTTCACCCCGCACGTTCACGGAATGCGTAGATGCAGCGTTGGCCCCGCTCAGGCTGCAGGGCATACGCATTCTGAACTATATAGATGACTGGCTTATACTAGCACAGTCGGAGGAGATGGCGATATGGCATTGAGATGTCGTCCTTGCTCATATTCAAAATTTGGGTTGAGACTGAACACAAAGAAGAGTGTGCCTTCTCTAGTACAGAGAACCACTTTTTTGGGCGTAGTTTGGGTTTTAGTAGCGATGCGGGCCGTTCTTGCACCCGCACGCATTACTGCTATTCTATCAGCCATCGAAAGAGTAAAACTAGTGCAGTCACTCACTATGAAACAGTTTCAAAAACTTTTGGGGTTGATGGCAGCAGCATCCAACGTGATAACTTTTGGCCTGCTGTACATGAGACCTTTACCATGGTGGCTCGGGACCAGAGGGTTTTCCCAGAGGGCGAACCCTTTTCGTATATGATCAGGATTACGCGGCGGTGCGTCCGCACCTTGGTTATATGGAAGAAAAACTGGTTCCTGGGTCCTGTGTTGGGAGCGCAGTGTCATCGAGTCACACTCACGACGGATGCCTCTCTCATAGGCTGGGGAGCGGTAATAGAAGGTCGCTCAACTGAAGGTCTGCGGAGGGAACATCATCTCTTGTGGCACATAAATTGCCTGGAGAATGTGGCAGTCTTCAATGTGTTGAAGTTTTTCCTCCCAGATCTGAGGGACCATCATGTGTTGGTACGTTCAGACAACACATCGTTGGTCTCTTATATAAATCATCAGGGGGTGGTCTGCGTTCGCGCAAACTGTGCAAAGTGGTGCACCAGATCCTCCTGTGGTCTCTGGGGAAGTTGCTCTCCTTGAGAGCAATCTTTATCCCAGGGGCCCAGAATAGGCATGTGCCGATATCAATTTTTCATGTTGCGATTAATTGATGAAGTTTTATCACGATGTACGATATTATCATGATATTGAAATAAGTTGCAAAAAAAGGTGTTGCCATAGCATAACAGCTTTAAGAACTATTTTTGTAAGAACAAAAATAACTGAATGTTTAAATACAATAATGCACCAAAAATATATACAGCTCTGGAAAAATAATGAGGAGACCCCTCTTGAGAAATCAATGTTATGTGGTCTCTTGATTTTTTTCAGAGCTGTAAAAGTACAATTTTCAAACAGATTAAAGTGCAAAAGAATTAGGCTATAAAGAGCAACAGGTAGGCTTACAAATTACAATAAGGTCTCATTAGTTTATGCATTAACTAAGATTGAGCAATAGCTACATTTGGTACAGAAAGTATAATGTTTTGGGTAATGTTAGTTAAGAAATACTGATCATTTTTAGTTTTATCTTAGGTCCATTAAAAAAGTTATTTTGATTTTGATTTTAATGTTATTAAAAAGTAACTAAGAAATGAACATAGAATGATTAATTCTTTATAAGTATTTTTCATTGTTAGTTTGGTAATAATGAATTAACATGTTAACTAATGAAGTCGTATCTCAAAGTTATACTGAACAATAACAAATAATTAGAACAGTTCTAATTATTAGGGTATGTGGTAGTCCAGATTAAAACATAAAAATGTTTAAATTTGAAAATAAATAGCCTATTAAGTCTTTAAGTATTAAGTATTTGGTGCTGTGATGAACAACATTGAGATTACAAAAACGAATAGCTGTTTTAAAAACTACAAGCGTTTTTTGTTTGTTTGCTGGTTTCTGGGGTAACCGCTGCATTCTGCAGTTCATCAGCGCCCTCTGCCGTCACTGAGCGGCACTTCAGCAGCGCGTCTGGTTCAGTCATGTGCAAACGCACGTTGGGCTTGTTTATATCTGAGCGCGTGTCCCTTTGACGCAGAATACAGCGGTGTTGAGCATTTATACGGTTGACGGGCAAAGTATTCTTGAGTGCATTATAAAAAAATTATAAATTGTTAATAAATTATTATTTACGATATTTTAAAGTGCCCACGATAACAATATCGTGCATATTCATTATCGTGATAAATCGCATTATCGAAAATCGGCACATGTCTACCCGTCACCTATCCCTATTTTGCCATATTAAAAGACCGGTTGAATCGAGTGACCCAAGACACTCAGACAAAAATGGATACAACCCAGTTGTTAGTTCCTAAGAGCCGGAAATGCCGGGAAATGCTTTTCCGGGCGGCTCATGCCAATCCGATGGCAGGCCACTTGGGACAGGCGGCCACGCTGAATCGCCTCATGACCCGATTTTTTTGGCCAGGCATTCATGACAACGTGCGGAGGTGGTGCGTGTCTTGTCCGGAATGTCAGTTGGTAAATCCACTGGCTGCTCCAAAAGCGCCATTGCGCCCCCTCCCATTAATGCAGGCCCCCTTTGAAAGAATTGGGATGGACCTCATCGGGCCATTAGAGCGATCCGCACGCGGGCATCGTTTTGCGTTAGTCATCGTGGACTACGCAACACGATACCCGGAAGCAGTGGCTCTCCGCAACATTTCGGCAAAGAGTGTTGCGGACGCACTGTTTCGTCTTATCTCCCGGGTGGGGGTTCCGAAAGAAATCCTCACCGACCAAGGCACGGCGTTTGTGTCACGTACATTACGCGAACTGTACGGATTATTGGGCATTAAATCGGGGATCTCGATTATGAGGTGATACGGTCCGATAGGAACGGGGCTCGTCAAATCTATCACCTCAATCTCCTTAAAAAATGGAATGAGGTGGAATCAGTGTTGTTGGCAACGGTGATCAGGGGAGAGGATGATCTCGGGCCAGAGGCGAGCATCAAAGCACAATCAGTTGCGCTGGCCCCTGGTGGAGATCACCTCTCACCATTCCAACTCGCTGATTTATCTAAGTTACAGGCGGAGTTTGCCGACGTGTTCTCGCCCCTACCGGGACGTACCGACCTGATTCAGCACCATATCGAGACCGAGCCGGGCGTGGTAGTTCGTAGCCGGCCGTATAGATTACCTGAACACAAGAAAAAGGTGGTTCAGGAAGAATTGGGTGCAATGCTTAATATGGGAGTAATAGAGGAGTCCAACAGTTACTGGGCGAGCCCGATAGTTTTGGTTCCTAAAACCGACGGCTCGGTCAGGTTCTGCGTGGACTATCGCAAGGTGAATGCTGTGTCGAAATTCGACGCCTATCCAATGCCGTGGGTTGACGAGTTGCTTGATCGGCTGGGCACGGCTCGATTTTATTCGACATTGGACTTAACAAAGGGCTATTGGCAGATCCCCTTGTCTCCATTGTCCAAAGAAAAGACAGCTTTCACCACGCCGTTTGAATTGCACCAATTTGTCACATTTCCATTCGGTTTGTTCGGGGCTCCCGCCACCTTTCAGCGGCTCATGGACAGGATTTTGCGTCCCCATGCCGCATATGCTGCTGCCTATCTAGATGATATCATGATTTATAGTCACGATTGGCAGCGGCATATGCAGCATGTCAGGGCGGTCCTGAGGTCGCTGAGAGGAGCGGGGCTCACGGCCAACCCGAAGAAGTGTGCAATTGGGCGGGTGGAGGTAAGGTATCTGGGCTTCCACTTGGGCCATGGACAGGTGCGTCCCCAAATTGATAAGACCGCCGCGATTGCGACCTGTCCGAGGCCCAAGACCAAAAAGGAGGTAAGGCAGTTCTTGGGGCTGGCGGGATATTATAGGCGGTTTATCCCCAATTATTCGGACCTCACCAGCCCTCTGACTGACCTTACTAGAAAGGGGCTACCAGATACGGTCCAGTGGACGGAGCCGTGCCAGCAGGCCTTCACTCGAGTTAAGGCTGCTCTGTTTGGCGGGCCGCTTTTACACTCCCCTGACTTTTCTCTCCCCTTTGTGTTGCAGACTGACGCGTCGGACAGGGGGTTGGGCACAGTCCTGACCCAGGAGGTGGAGGGGGGAGAGCAGCTGGTGCTGTACATTAGCCGCAAGCTCTCCAAGAGAGAGGCTAAGTACAGCACCATAGAAAAGGAATGCCTTCCCAGATAGCAGACAAACAGTGAATCAGCGTTGAATCAATGTTAATGCATCAACTAAAATATCATTGAATCAATGTTGAGATGTCAATGTTGAGAATGTTGATTTTTCATCAGGTTTGCACCCTGAAATAATGTTATTTCAACGATGAAAAATAGATCAAGATGGGCTTAAAATCAATAGTTTTCCAACTAAAATTAAACCACTTATTTAAATGAATCAATGTTGAATCAATGTTAATGCATCAATCAAAATATCATTGAATCAATATTGAAATATAACATTGATTGTAGATAACCCTCAGTTTATTTGAATTAGTATTGGAGCTTAATATAGTATTCTGATATTATTTCATATATTATATATCGTAATTCTATATTTTCTTAGTATTAGTTATGTTTTATTATATTTTGGGATGTTAGTTTGCACTCTTTTAGTTATTTCACCTATAGAGACTTTTATTATGAAAGGCGTCTTGCCGGAAAAGTCAAACAGAGAGCTCGCGCAGACGTGCACAGAGAGAGCTCGCACACGGAAGATAAAAACACTGACGGAGACACGGAGCCATGCGGTCACGGAGATAACACGCTTATTAAGGGCACTTTTAAGTGGATTTAAGCATTTAGATGCTTTTTGTTGTTTTCATTTTGTAGTATTTTTTGTTTGTTTTGTTTTGCACCTGGTTGAAAAGGAGTACAAGGTATTCATTTATATTTAAGCACTTGCCTATATATATCATATCTTGTCTTAATGATTGTTTTATGTGTTTGTTTGATTTAAGAGTAATTTTATGTTTTTAGTATAAATATTAGTATTAATTTCTGAATTTGTTGCTATAGTCAGTTGTTTCGTTTCATTTATATGGACGTGTATTATTTTCAGATTGCAACAATTGTTTATTTTTCTTTTCTAGCTCTTACGTTGTTGTGAAGTCAACAAGGGCAATAAAGGGACAGTACAACATCAGTGCATGAGCAAATTCTTTATTAAATTCAACCGGGCTGTAACATTGATTTTTCATCAGGTTTGCACCGTGAAATAACTTTATTTCAACAATGAAAAATAGATCAATCTTGCTTTATGTACAGCAGGATTCTATGCCAGTTAATTTGTCTCTTTATTTTATTCATTTTAATCAGAGACCATGTGTGCATGCAGTCGATATGATTTTGCATCAAAAAGTCACTCAAAGTAAACAACATCCATCAGTTTAGATGCAAATGTATTTATTTATGCCCCCACAGCTACAACAGGAAATCTCACATTGACTTAAAACAATTACATCTGAATTTATAACACAAATGAGAAGAGCCTGGAAAAACATGACTACCTGCATCTGCAAAATGGAAGTAAATACAAATGTAAACTTGCCAATAAATACAGAAATGAGACAGTACTACTGAAAGAAAGAAGGTAGAAGAAAGAATAAAATACTCCAAACTCCGGGGTTTCCACCATGAGCAATGCCCCGAAGCCTTTCAGGGGCGTAACAGAGCCAGTTCTGCACCGTCCCAGCAAAGATAAACTCTGATGCCTCTTATTATCATCATTCACAGCATCTAAAACAACAAGAAGTTAGTAAATATTTGGAAATGTGATTAATTATACATTACAAATATAGCCTACTACAAAATGAAGTGAAACTTGAAATTTGATCAAGATCTTGATATCCCAGTTAAAACACGGTAACATTAAATTCAGGACTATTTAATGCATTTTAGTATAGACTTTAAAGGACCTGCAGACACACAATGGATGAAAAAGCAAAGTGGCTATATCTGGTGTTTTATCTAATAATATTATTGTATTTAATAGTAAATAAATAAAGTGTGAAAATGAAACAAGTAAATGAATGACCAAATAGCGGAGCTGTATAGGCTACATGGTGGTTTGGAAGAGATTTTTTTTCCATTTACAACACGAACTGGAGGCACAACTGTTTACTAAATTTCTGTAGTTTGATATATCTGCCTACAGAACTTAAAGATCTCACTCTTTTCTTTTTTCTTGCTGCATTAAAGATTAAACTGTAATGATGTAATAGTGATCTGCTCTCGTGATGATTTCTCACAGCTGAAGCAGAGCTGAACTGATTGTATTTCCCCTCACCGCTAACAGGTCAATCAGTTCTAGTTCTGCTTCAGCTGTGAAATACTCTCACGAGCGGCGAAAACACTATTACTGACAAGCCAGAAATTCATCTAACCTTCCGATCGCCTCTCGTTTATACACTGGACAAATATAGGATGATTCAAAATGATTCATCTGTGTGTGCAACGAGTAAGACGTTTGTGAATCCGCGCCGCGCATTCATTGACTTGTGAGTCGATCCTATATGTTCTCAAAATCCAAATGAATCAAATAGGATCGACTCACAAGTCAACGAATGCATGTGCAGCACCGTTTCCACAAATGCACATTTTACTCGTTGCACGCACAGATTAATCATCTTAATACTAAAATCATCTCATAAAATAGTTGAACACCTCACAACAAACGACGCACGACAAAAAAAAAAGTTGCACGAGTCAGAATTCGGACGCAATTCACAGATTAAACGCAATTTAATCTTAAACAATTAAGATTAATGCCAATCTTAAGAAAAAAAAATGAATACAACTGATATGGTTTGGTGAAAAACAAACTGAAACTCAATGTATTAAGATTATCCTGGCCGTTGGTTGTGTAACTTACGAGGGCGCTCATGTGACTATTATTAACATTGCAGTTCACTCTGACTCGCTCAGGAGAAGCACACAAGTTCTAAAACATAAAGATGAATAAAAACACTAAATTAAAATTGAGATGCATTTTATAATTATATTTTTGTAGGCCACTTACCTCTAAAAAACATGGTCGTTATCCTGTGTCTCTTTTTCACGATTGAAGTCTGTTCAGCTGCGCTTGCTTTGATCTGATTGGTGGATGTCTTGAAGGTGCATTACCGCCACCTACTGGATTGGATTGTGGCGCATTCGATATTCGATAGGGACACATATTCTAAATTCTTTATTAACTCTGTATTCTTTAGATAAATAATGAAATGCATGTACATTCTACATGATTTAAATAATAATAATAGCCTACATTTTTATTTATTTAAAACTGATAGACTAAATTTATGGTAGAAGTTCTTTGTTTGTTTTTTTATTTGTTTTTTACATTTTTTTATTATAATAACATGAAACACAGAATGACAACATTACATGCCAGTAAGCAGGAAAATAATATACCTTTTTAAAAGATTTATAGTTTTTACAGCTTTCTTATTGGAAGGATCAGAAATCAAACACGCATACAATTTTAACTCTTCCAGGAAAATTTAAAGAAAGGCTTACAATTACAAAATTTACATTTATGTATTCTTTGTTAAGCCACACACTCGTTGGTGTACTCATTGTATCCTTTGAGGATAATAAATGTGCTCACATTCACACAAATGTAGCCAATTGATTTGGACTTGCCTTAACATGTTGAATAATGGGACAGATAGATTGAGCGTAAGCCTCACCAGTGGAGAATTTAGCTGACCAAACATCAGCATTGATTCAATGTTTGTCTTTTCAACACTGAAAAGCATGGAATTATCAACATTGATCCAATATTATTTAGCAGTGAATTTTCAACATTGGTCCAGTATGGTTTTAGCATTGAATTTTCAACATTGATCCAATATTACTTAGCATTGAAATTTCAACCTCAACCAAAATGAAGATTCTGATGCAATTTCAACATTGAAGGGGGGGGGGGGGGGGGGAGTGAGTGGGTTGGACGCAGTTTAATAACGCCTGTATCTTGTTCCAGTAATGGGCGTGGGGAGAGGATAAAACGCCTGTGGAATCGGAAGCAGGAGAGAGAGAGACGGACTGCTGACGCACCCCCTGAGACTCTGAGTTGCCCGGATACCGGAAGGACTGTAACCCGGAAGTGAAACTGTTATTGAGTGAATGAAGAAAAGATACACACTGAAGTGTGAACACTGTTGTTTTTGAGTTTAAGAATAAAAGACGTCAGCAGTCCAAAGCTGACCCCTTGTCCTCTTCCTTCCATTCCTGTCGAATCGTTACAATATATATATATATATATATATATATATATATATATATATACATATGCAGCATGGGACCGACAGTAAGAAATAAAGACTCAAACTCGAGACTCAAAAGAACTAATCTTTTCTGCTTCCATTACTGACAGCATATACTCTATGGGACTAACAGGAAGAACGAAAGACTTAAACCTGAAAGACACGTAAGAACTGATCATTCGGAGATTCAGAGCTGATTCAGAGGCCATATGTTGCATAATGCGCATGCGCGGTCAACACAAAATGAACGAATCACTCTCTGAGACAACTCGGTAGTCCCGAGTCATAATAAAGATTCTTTCAAAATGAACAAATCGTTCATGAACGACACATCACTATCGTTTACATGGTGAAATGTTTCGTTTGATCGATTCATGGAAAGGTTTATCCCACCCATCTCAAAACGATTACAATTTCATTCAGTTTGGGCATTTTTATTACGATTAAGGTGTTTATATGGAGCATTTTCCTTCAGATTGGACTTTTAAACCGATTACAGTGCTCCATGTAAACGCACCCAACTGTAAAAAATTGTGCTACATGGCACTTTATAGTTCGATTACGGTGTTCAGATGCATATTCGAATATCGAATAAAAAGTGTCAGCCCTAATATAAAGTATATTTAGTTCAGTTCCTGGAACATTCTTATGTCTATGTTTTTGGTTAGTGGTTGTTTCTCTCCTGAGTTTTATATTCTCCTGTTATCCCGAGTGTTTGTTATTTTTGATTTATTGTTAATTAAAGTTAACATTAAAGCTTACCTCAACTCTCCTTGCTGCAACCACACCATAGTAGGAGCATGTAGAATTATAATGATTCATAGAAAGATAGAAAGTTTTTTGTTTTCAGATTTTTGTACAGTACTGTAGTTGTATTTGTCACTGTGACTCTCTGGCACAATAATATACAGCAGTGTCTTCATTCTTCATATTATTCATCTGCAGATACATCTGTTTCTTGCTGTTTTCTCTGGAGATGGTGAACCGTCCCTGAACAGACTGAGAGTAGTATATATAACCACTACCAGATGAGATGTATGCCAGCCACTCCAAACCTCCTCCTGCAGCCTGTCTGATCCAAGCTAAGTGCTGGTCACCACTAAAACCAGAGACTGTACAGGTAAGTCTGTGAGATCCTCCAGGTTTAATGACCGCTGACTCAGACTCGGTCAGTGTCTGACACCAACAGACTGAAAAATGAACATTTCAATATTAACATTTACAACAGTACACATGAATAATCTGATTGTCATCAAGAGCCGTTCTTACATTCTGTGAGAGCAAACATGATGATAAAACCCAGTTTAGACACAATATCCATTGCCATGTCATGAAAAGAGGTAAGTCATAAACAAGTTGTGTGTCTGTAGATGAATAGAGTCGGGGCTTTAAAAGGAACAAGAAGGAGAGGGCAGTCTATGCAAACCTAAAGGTACATTTACATGCTGTGCCCTTATTAACCTCTGTTGTGTGTCTGCCTTTCATCTTTACTTTTTTCTAGCTCATGATAATTGAATAGTGCATGTATTTTTAATTATTCCAAATCAAAAGCTGAGCCTAGAACCCTCCCCCAGACAGCACGGGGGGCTATTTACTTTATTTAATTTGATGTAAGTGTGAAATTGTGAACTAATAATTGTTACATGTTTTCGGTGTGAACAACAGTAATTAGAGATGAGATTGATGGATAAATATTTTCACATGCTTTATTGCTGATGTTGATGAATGAGAGATAAGTCAGTTTTCTTTTCAGATTACCCATCTGAAGTGTTTTTGATAAAATATGGCATGAACAGTGAATGTCTCCAAAGCACATAAGTTTATGAACTGCACAGCAGCCTCTTGTGTCACTGTGTTTTTCGGGCACAGTAATAAACACCAGTGTCCTCAGCCTGCAGATTTGTCATGTGCAGATACACCTGCATTTTACTGTTGTCTCTGGAGATGGTGAATCGTCCTTCAACGGTTTTAGAGTAATATTTGTCTCTGCCGCTTGGAGCAGAAATAAATGAGATCCACTCGAGCCCTCTCCCTTTAGCCTGTCTTATCCATGAAATAACTGCACTACCAACTTCAATCCCAGAGAAAGTACAGGTCAGCTTATGACTGTTCCCAGGTTTGATGATGACTGACTCCGACTCAGTCAGTGTCTGACCTTTGCACACTGTTAAAAATAAAGAAATTAGAATTTGATATTAGCATTAAAATGCTAAGAGAGGAAAATTAACAAAATATGCAATGAAACGCTTACAAATCTTACTTACTTTCAATAGAGATTAATAGACTTATGAAACAACAAGTAAATCTGAGGACCATTTTGCAGCAGTTATTGTTAAAAATCTCACTGACAAAACACTGAAAAAGAGATAAATATGAAGATTTTATAAGACAGAATGTACATCTGAATTTGCATAGCCCATCCTCCAGCAGATTTTATATCTATAAAAGGAAGGTCAGACAAAAATAAAAATCAACCCATGTCTGGTTCATCTTGCTCATTGTAAATGATATTTGCCACTATAGTGCACTAACTCACTTGAAAGTTGTATTTATTAATAGTGTTTATCTTACTGTGAAAATGTGTAATGCATTTTAAAATAGAGGTGGAATGATTGAATGTGGTCTGTCAAACAATATAGCCTATTATTTACAGATTCATTTAGCATATGCTTATGTACAATTACTGTACAGTACACTCAGTGCAGGTTATGTCTTCCTTAATGATCATTCCCCCTAACGTTGAATCTATTATCTTTATAACAAATATTATTAAAAAAAGTATTACAAATATATTTAAAAAAATTCTAAATAAGTAATGTGTTGAATTGTGAAGAAATGCGAAGCAGTAATTGCTTCAGTGATCTCATGCATTAATAGTTTTTGTTCAGCCGTGCAGTCTTTTGTGTAACTGTGGGTGTCTGGCACAGTAATAAACAGCTGTGTCTTCAGTCTTCAGGTTTTTCACCTCTAAATACAGCATGTTTTTACTGCTGTCTTTGGTGATGGAGAACTGGCCCTGTAGAGACTGAGCATAATATGCACTTGAGCCAGTGTCTATATATCCGATCCACTCCAGTCCTCTCCCTGGTTTCTGACGGATCCAGCTCATCCAGTAGCTGCTCATTGAGAATCCAGACACACTACAGGACAGAGAGACTGATTCTCCTGGTCTTTTCACCACATAATCTGAGGAGGTCAAAGACTGACCACTAACAGCTGAAAAACATGGAAAATTATAGGTGATTTAGAGTAATGAAATGACAAAAAATAATCCGGAGAAGTGAAATCATTCTCACTTGAAATAATCATCAGCAGAACTCCGTAGAGTAACATTTCCATTATCACCCCAACCCTGTCAAATGAAGAGAATGGTAAGATATAGCTGCACTGCAGCAGATCATGAACACTGACTGAGGATTCAGTTTATAACAAAGTGCTTTGAGAGTCTGAGTGGCACTGATCCTCCCAACTAAATCATTTGCAAATATAGAGGATTACAGGTGTAAGGACCACCCACTGGCCCAACGACAGAATCCAATGGCGTGGGCAAAGGAACACTGTCAAAGATACTAATTTTAACTCTATTTGTAATCTGATTTTAAAATATTAACATTATTGTAAATTTAGTTAAGTTTTGTTTGGATATTTGATTATTCTAGTATTCCCTTAGTCTTTAATTATTCATTAGGGACCCAATGTCGCACAGATTCTCAAAACAACTTTGTAACGGATCTCATGGACACAAAATCATCAGAGTGATAGTTGTCACGTCTGTTGTGTGTTTAAGGGCATACATTTACACAACAACGAAGTACTAAAAACGGAAACGTTTTTCGTTTGCGTTTTTCATGCACAGGCGACAATGTTGTCAAAATGATTCCCATTCCCTGCCACCAAAACAACTAAAAACAGTATTCTGCTGCCAGGCCAGTAGTTGGTGATGTCCCTTTGTAAAGAAACACTACAGACTAAATGTATACTATACAATCTCTTGATGTCATCGTTTTCACAAATGTGTGTTTTTGTAGTTTACATGGAGATTATAACTGTATCGTTCAATTGTTCAAGTTGTTTCCTTATTAGAAGTGTGTTCGTGAGTTTGTTTTTGATTAAAAAACAGATATATCCAGCTCCTCTTTTTCTGTTTTGTTTCAACCCAGCATGACAATAGTCAGAGGATGCAGGATTAACTATTACCTTGGATTGCCAACTGCTTGCTCATAACAAAAAGTATAGTTTGCTTAATCATGTTCATCCATCCTGCCAAGTCATTGATAGACAGAAGGTCTCAAATGAAGTGTCTACTGCTCCATTCCTTTTTTTGAGCCTTCAGTTTAACTTATTCTGCACATTAATTTGCAGAAACACCAGATTCAAAGTAATCAACTGGAAATAATTCCAGAAGAACACAGAATAATCACATTTATTGTTCAAGTACTGTAAGAATGTATCATGCTAATTACATAAGCAAACAACAATAAGAAGCAAATAATGAAAGATACATAACATCAATTGCTCAAAGATAGATCTAAGATTGAGAGATGCATAGATATGTGAGCAGAGGTAGGCAACTGGTTTTCCTTGTCCTTGCTTTGTGTTCTCTACTCCAGGTTTGTAAATCTTTGTTTTTTTTTTTTTGTTTTTTGTTTTTTTGTCAACATTGTGGCTGTTGCTGTGAGAGCATAAATGGGTGTAAATGTTCTTTTTATTGTCAGTTTATCAATAAAGACATGCATATGAAAATATGTTTCTAGTGTTTTTAACTAACACAATTTTTCTGTAATTGTTTAATTTTATTTGTGATTTGTGCAACAAGTAATTAATGTAAAAAGAAATGAATAAATATTTTATAAAATTAACTTAAGTTGTATAGCTCTGGTGGATTATATTTAAATAAATACAGACAAATGTTTGTTGCATTCAGATTTTTGTACAGTACTGTAGTCGTATATGTCACTATGACACTCTTGCACAATAATATACAGCAGTGTCTTCATTCTTCATATTATTCATCTGCAGATGCATCTGTTTCTTGCTGTTGTCTCTGGAGATGGTGAACCGTCCCTGAACAGACTGAGAGTAGTATATAGAACCACTACCAGATGAGATGTATGCCAGCCACTCCAGACCTCCTCCTGCAGCCTGTCTGATCCAAGCTAAGTCCTGGTCACTACTAAATCCAGAGACTGTACAGGTAAGTCTGTGAGATCCTCCAGGATTAATGACCGCTGACTCAGACTCAGTCAGTGTCTGACACCAACAGACTGAAAAATGAACAGTTCAATATTAACATTTACAGCAGTACACATGAATAAATCTGATTGTCATCAAGAGCCGTTCTTACATTCTGTGAGAGCAAACATGAAGATAAAAGCCAGTTTAGACACAATATCCATTGCCATGTTATGAAAAGAGGAAAGTCATAGACAAGTTGTGTGTCTGTAGATGAATAGAGTGGGAGCTTTAAAAGGGACAAGAAGTAGGTTTGCATAGACTGCCCTCTAAAGGTACATTTACATTTACATACTCTGCCCTCATTAACCTCTGTAAACATGTATGCCCTTTAACGTATTGTTTGTTTATTCTTATAGGTCAGAGACAGTAGTTAATAAGGAAATAATTTATTTTTTGTTGAATTAAAAAAGCTTATATACTGATTCTGCACTGTTTTGACTGAAAACCTTTTCAAAAGATCATCATTCAAAGATATTCATTTAACCTACCCAGTTGTAAAACTCACACAGTGGAGTACTAATAGAGCTTGACTACATTAATAAATTACATAAACTTTTAAGTTAAGCATTTAATAAAAACATTCTTAACTTAAAAGTTGATGTAATTTATTAATGTAGTCAAGCTTGAATGTTTTTATTAAATGCTTCTCTAAAACACGTTGGCCTCAATTATTGACAAGAGATCAGAGACCATTCCTTCATACAGAATCTCTCCACATACTTCAGATTCCCAGCTCCATGTTTAGAATGAGTATTTGTTTTTATCATATATGGAGTAGTTGTTTCCTCTCCTTTCCGGATTAGTATAATTTTAGTATTAGTGTGTCAGTTGTTGGCATAAGGAGTTTGTTTCAAGAAGTGGTTGTGATTACACATGTACCTTGTACACATGTTAAAATTCATAAGTCAAATCCATAAAAAAAATTTCAGCTCAAAATCTCATGTGGGTGTGTCAGACAAAGGAAACATGCAAAATGTGGACAATCTGATTGCTGATTGTCTGCTTGAAAGCAGGAAGCCCCTTCTTGGGTGAGCCAAAGCATACCAACATCCGGTGTGACCTCCTCCACTGAGAAGACTTCTGAACATAAATGTTCAATACTCTGACAGAAATCTCTTCTGGACTGGGCCATTTCTCACGACTGGGCCAACATGAGCCAGTTGTCGATGTAGTTCACTAAATCGATGCTAACGACACTTTTGGGACGCTCCCTTAGTGTAGCCCATCTAAAGTATGAATGAAACTATTGCTATCTTGGGGTGCTTCTCAATATCCCTCCTTGTTTCCTTGCTCCTCCGTCCTCCATCCTATGACCCGGAAACCATTGGAGGTCAGCCATCTTGTAGGAGATCTCTATTCTCGAATTGTACCGTAAGGAGGCGAGGATAGGGGAGTGAGGAGGCTTCCTGAGGAGTCATGAGCGAGGACAAACACTGGTGGAGTATCCTTTGCGGAAGTGTTTTATCGACTAAACGTGACGCACGCATTAATTCTCCTCCCCTTCATATCTTGCCACAGTTTATTCATCATTAGGGGTTCAAGCCTGAAAGGCTGAAACCCTATTGTTAATTTTCCCATGATGCATCATTCTCCATCTAAAACTGATCGGGCAGACCAAACCGTAAGTCGCAGAGACTTGTTATTATTATGTTTACATGTACAAGACACAAATGTTTGTCAAATAACAACAACTGACAGTTGCAGAATTATATCAAAGCACAAGAAAATGAATGAAACAAATAGAGAAACAAATAAAAAACTAATACTATACAATGAATAAAAATCAGTTGATAACTGGAATTCGTTGTTAATAATAACTGGTAATATGAATAAAAATATGGACAAATGTGGTATTTTGTGGAGGCTGAAGCTTACAATATAAATAGTTATCTCCACTGTTCAAGAATCCCGACTAAATCCAGCAGTGCAGAGTCATCATTAAAGGACAACTCCGGTGAGAAATGAACCTAGGGGTAATTAACAGATGGTTACCGAGTAGATCGTTCTCTGGGATGCGTTTTCTTGAAAATCGAATGTAAAGAGTTTTATCTTTAAAAACAGATTAGCTTATAATGCTTGTCTATGGGGCACAGGGTCGACACAGGGTGGTAAAATTAAATCGCTAGTTAATACCACTAACAAGGCTCAAAATAGCCTCACACTAACACGGTAGCATAATGAGGGTCCCTACATGCAAACCGAAGCATTGAGAACTTTGTAAGAGTACAAACAGTTTAATAAGAAGATACATTGTAAACATAGTGCCTTACGCGTTCATGGACAGGCACCGTCTCAAAAAACAGTCTCGATGAATCGATCTACGAGCGCTGTTCTAAGTGAGCTGGTCGATAGGAATTAAGTTTGTGAAATGTAATAACATGGAGATTTTTATTTTTATTTATTTATTTTCTCTGTTGTGTTCAGTGTTTTCTTCCGGAAACAACGGACCATATGAGATTCCAAGTCACAGTTCATCACTTAGCAGAGCTCTCGTCGCTCGATGAGTCGAGACTGTTTTCCAAGATGGCGCCTGTTCGTGAACGCGAAATGTGCTCTGTTTATAAAGTGTCTTCTTATTAAACTGTTTGTACTCTTACAAAGTTCTTAATGCTTCGATTTGCATGTAGGGACCCTCATTATGCTACTGTGTTAGTGTGGGGCTATTTTGAGCCTTGTTAGTGGTATTAACTAGCGATTTAATTTCACTACTCTGTGCCCCATAGACTAGTGTTATAAGCTAATCTGTTTTTAAAGATAAAACTCTTTACATTCGATTTCCATGAAAACGCATCCCAGAGAACGATCTACTCGGTAACTATCTGTTAATTACCCCTAGGTTCATTTCTCACCGGAGTTGTCCTTTAACTGACGGCGGGAGTGAGGATATATAATTTCACTTGATTCAATTCCTCTGTCCTTGCGTCTTTTCTTCGTGTCCTTCCCTTGCATCTTGAAGGGGCGGAGCTAAGGATCGAGGAAAGAAAGCTAGGAAAGAAAATGAGGATGCACAAATGAGAATTGGGAAGCACCCCTGATTGGTGTTGCATCATGACATCATGACTCTTCAGCAAGCGTTCTGTGTTGCTGTCAGTCTTATTTGGTGTTGTCTGTTATATGGGCACACAAACTCGTGAAATACTGTTTGGGTGCGAGGTACAGTCAGCTTCTGAGGGTGCTGGCTGTGTTCATTGACAAAGTTCTCGACGTGTACAGCCGCATGCTTTCGGGTGTTTTAGCCTCGCGCCTGTTGACTTTCTTCTCGGGGGATGAAAGCCTTTATATATTGTGAACGGCTCGAATCTCACGTTTGCAACGTAGATAACAAGAGCGTATAAATATTAAAACAGTATCATCTGATGATTATGGCTGAATTTTAATCTGAGAAGTTAGGTATTTTAAATCAGCCTATCATCCAAACCGTGTTTCACTTAATCATCTATGATGGGAGCAGAGCATGCATGTGCATGCAGTTCCTGAGGAGGCTGCTTGGTTTTTACCGATGCAGTGCGAGTTCCCTCACGAGGGAATGTCTCGGGTTACATCTGTATCCCTTGTTGCCTGCTGAGTCATAACAACTCTAAACTGTCTAATCAAATACTAGGTACAAATCACCTAATTCACTTTGCACATGCTCAGTTTAGTCCTTATTCCACATGTAAAGTAGTGCTCTGTGGAAGACATATCAGATGTATGTCTTGACATATAGAGTGAAAAAAACTATTTTTTCGTAAGAAAGTAAGAAAGTATTGTTTTTTTTTTGTTTTTTTACTTTGTTTATTTTTGTTATGGAAATTTCTGTTTTGTTGTTTTAGCTTTTAGCTGTTAGGTGAGCTAGTTCATGGATGACTGGTTTAGTTTTAAAACAAGACTCGGGTTAGTTGTAACAGAGTCTCTCTCTCTTTCTCTTTCTCTCGCTCTCTCTCTCTCTCACACTCACACCCACACACACACGCACACGTCTGGTTCACTATCTTTGTGGGGACTCGCCATAGACGTAATGGTTTTTTACTGTACAAACCGTATTTTCTATCCCCCTACACTGCCCCTGCCCCTAAACCTATCACAGGAAACATTCTGCATTTTTACTTTCTCAAAATAAAAACTCATCCTGTATGGTTTATAAGCCTTTTGAAAAGTGGGGACCGCTGGCTGGTTCCCACAATGTAGGTAATCTCAGGTTTTCTATCCCTATGGGGACATTTGGTCCCCACAATGTAATATAATCAAGGGCACACACACACACACACACACACACACACACACACACACACACACACACACACACACACACACACACACACACACACACACACACACACACACACACAAAAAACACACACACACACACACACACACACATTCAAGTCTGCAATTTCAATATTTTACTATGTCCAATGCTATGACTGACAGTAACAAACATGCTTACACACAATGTTTGTGTTCAAGTTCAATTTCTTATGGCCAATTATGACTGAGAGTGACAAACACACTGAGACTGAGTGACACACACATCGGCTATATTGAAATGCCAGTGTTGAATAAAAAGCTTTCAAATTTATATATTTTTTTTTTTATCATAATCCTTATTTCATTATATTATATCACCCCAGGGTATGTTTCAACTAACCCAGACTATGGGGTGAATTTTAGTATTTCACTCCTCGTGTTTGAAACTAAGCCATGCATTTTCTGTTTGTGTTGCAAAGATAAGTTATCTCATCATTTAATAGCAGACACTTGTAACTAGTTTGAATCACATTTTGAACACACTGGCTTAAAAGGGCTCTAAGATATAGACAGAAAGGTAAAAAACGTTACAATAATCCCCAGATAGATAGATAGACAGAACTATAGACAAATAGACAGATCTATAGATAGACAGACAGACAGACACGCTCACCAAGGTCAAGAAAATCAAAAACTTGATTTACTCAGACTGACTTATAGGTTCAGTCTGAAAGACAGTTCATAAGAATAACATAGACTGTGTGACATAGACTCTTAGTTGCCTCATATAATCCATATACTCTGGACCCTGACAACAGAATAAACCATGTATTAATATAATTTCAGAATGTATGTATAGATCTATAATGATGATGTGTGCAAAAAAAACGTAGCTATTCTAAAATAAACTTGCCTGTCATTTCTGATCTTTCAAAAACATTTCACACTGCCTTATGTCACTTCAAAGGCTCTTCCACTTTTTCAGTTTGTGTTTTTGAACAGCTGTCTGTATTAGTGTTTCCACAGTGTCTCTTGCACAGTAATACACCGCAGTGTCTTCAGTCTTCAGCTGATTCATGTGCAGATAGAAATTAGAGCTGTCCTTAGATGCCGAGAACCTGCCCTGAACTGACTGAGCTGAGCTCTTATCAGAATCTGAATAATAATAAATAATCCATTCCAGTCCTTTTCCAGGTGCCTGACGGATCCAGTACATGTTAGTGCTACTAACAGAAAACCCACTGCAGGCACAGGTCAGTTTGTGGGAACCGCCTGGAGACACAACTACTGACTGTTCAGACTGTGTGAGCACAACCTGAGAGTCAATACCTGTGGATAAAAAAAGTACAAATAATCAGGATTATTTTTATTCATTATTATTTAATCCAGGGAATATACTTACCAGACACTGTGGCCAGCAACAGCAAGAGACACAAAGTGAACATGATTTACATTCAGGCAGAACTAGTGAGTCCTCCACTCAACACTGTAGTTGTTTAAATATGAAACGGCATCAGCTAATTTGCATTGAAATCCTGATATAGCAAAAACTGTGGAGTCCATTGATATTCATTTCAGAGGCAATAGTACCACCTCTTGATATCGCATTTTTATTTGGTTACAGTTGGCACATGTTATGAAACAGATAAACAGTGACATGTTCTAGTGAGAGTGGGAACAGGACTGTGTTTTAGTAATGCAACTATCTGCAAAATAAAACATGATAAATGTGTGTGAAATTCAGATAAAAATAAACCATTATATTCTGAGCAGTAAAGACTGAAATCATACATTGAGAAGCCAGTAACAGTATTGTAAATCCCCAAACGTTATGCTCCATGTTGTTGCACTGAATTATTGAGCTGAACTGTGAGAACTGATTATTCAAGAGGAAGATTCATTTGCATAATCCAATTTGAAATTCAGTTAAGGATGTATTGTATTTGAAAAGGGCCATCACTGAATCTAAAAAAATGCATTTTGTGGATCCATACAAGGCTAATGAACTCAAATTGAACTCTAATATTTATTTATTTACTTGTTTGGTTTTATTTTATTTACTTGTCTTTAAATTATTTTAAATTAGAAACAAACATAACTTTCTTTACTTTTTAAACAATGGATATTAAACAATGATTAAACTATTATTTCCACAGTTTGTCTTCAATAGTAAATATACCGATTCCTTAAAGTGTCTGATAATTAGGTCTCATGGCATTCAATGTCCAAACTATAGTCATGCATGTTAAGTGTGTGTGCACATGTTTTTTGCACAAGCATTAAACTGATATTCATCACAGTGCCTGTATACCGGACACAATAATACACAGCTGTGTCCTCAAATTGCAGATTCTGTCCTTTAAGATATACTGTGCTTGTGTCTCTTGAGATTGTGAATTTATTTTTCAGTAAATCCTTGTAGTCTACCGCCAGCATGGATCATGCCAATGAACTCGAGGATCTCCCCCTGAGCTTGTCTAATCCAAGATGTTTACATGAGAGAAGTGTGGAAATTTGCATTCACATAAAAATGTATCTGTCTGTAGTTGGTATGATAATTATTAACAATTATGCAAATTTAGTTTCACAACATTATATTCTTGATGTATAAAATAAAGTCTCAAAGAAAAGCAAGCACACGTTTTTATGCATATTTATGGTGTGAATAACTTGTAACCACAGACATTTTAATCCAAATAAAACATCTAACACACGTATTAGCTTTTAAAAATTTACTGAATATAGGAAGAGAGGAAGTGAGTTATGGATAAAAAGCTAGGTTTTGAGAGTCATGTAAAACAAAGGATCATGAGGATAGGTAGGCTATAAACAAGATGGTAAGCCTTGTAATAATAACAATAATAATAACATATACATATGTTATTACATATGACAACATATACAACATATACATATGTTATTACATATGACAACATATACATATGTACATATACTTGTAATAATAACAATACATATTTATGTATTGTATATACTGTATCTATTTTATGTATTTGCAATATCAGTGTATCAAGTACACTGTAAAATGTTTACTTGCTAAATAATTATTTGTATACCTGATCTTAACCATAAAACCACCTAATATTTTGACTTGAATAAACCAGTTAAGCTGCTGATTTTGTTTTTGTACAGAGTTGTGTCTTCTTCAGTCAGTGTGTATCTTGCACAGTAATACACAGCTGTGTCTTCAGTCTGGAAATTCTTTCCCTGTAGAAACACTGTGTTTTTGGACGTGTCCTGTGTGAAACTGATCTTGTTTTTTACTGAGTCTTTAATAGTATTGCCACCACCACTGCAAAGATACCCCAGCCATTCCAGTGCTTTTCCAGTGGTTTGGCGTATCCAGTTAATGCAGTAGCTTGATTCTGAAATCCTGCAGGAGATGGAAAATGATTCTTGAGGTTTCACAACCAAAGATGGAGGTTGAGTGAGCTCAACACAGTAAACACCACCTGAAAAAACAAATAAACAGGTTATTAGTTATGTCTCAAAACATGAATATTTACAGTTATTTGATTGCTTTAGCGTTTAAGTAAACCATCAGTGAAGCTCACATGATGCAGCCGTTGCCAGCAGGAGTAGAGCTGATGAGAAGATCATGATTTAAGATGGCATGAATTCTTCCTTCTGACCTGCAGGCACACTTCACTTTAGTACATAAAGCAGATGGAGAATTTGCATAAAGTCATCCAGTTGTCTTATATGTAAACCATCAATGATTTTACCATTTAATCTTTACTTATTTGATATCTGGAACAATTGCTATAGATGTCTGATTAATGTATTTTGAAAATAAAGATAGGTAAGAAGACCTGTAGCCTATAAATATTTGTAGTTCAATACATGCATTATGCATGTTGTTTATTTAGTAGCATAAATTATTTTTTTAATATAACAGTTCAATAAACAAGCTAATACTGAGTAGTTTACAATTTAGAAATAATATTGCCAGTTACTTTGTATGTTTTTGCTCTGTCAACACCATAGCAGAACCGGTGTGCCTCGCAAACCAGCTGTTTTGTTCCTGAATTATTCAGTTTTTGAACAAATTACTCATGAAGACAGTTACTTGTCTCCACCTACTGGCGTCACAATATAACCAACAGAAAGAGTCAGAAAAATCTAAATAAATTCTATATTTAATCTATATTATATATAATCCCACTAATAAAAAAATTGCATTATTCACTGACCATGCAAAAATAATAATATTGCCATAGGGAACATCCATTTAAAAACTGAAATGAGCTAATGCACTGTCACAAAAAATCTCAAATTAACCTGGGATGATTGTATTTTAAATGACTAGCAGCTAAAAAAAACAAATGAATAAAACAGCATAGTGTTATAAATAGTGTTGATGCTGATACTCACTGGGCGCATGTACATAACATCATCACCAATTATAAAGTACATGATTCTATCTGTCTGTATCTCTCAGATGAGACCCGTGACTCTCTCCACCCTAAAATGAATGACAACATAAATGACATAAATCTAATTATAGAATTTTCCTATTTCATTATTCAGGCAACAATTTACAGTGCTGCTCAATTCAGCACTACAGAAATAACATTTTGGAAATTAAATGTTTGTCCTTCTTAAATAAATGGGTAAGATGTAATTTGGCACCTATTTCATTGATCAAAGCTGTTTATTTACTGATATTCTACAAAAAATTAAGTAAAAAATTACATATACTGTAACAGATGTTTTCTGTAATGAGCGCAAACGCCAGAGAATCAGAGCACTAGGCCTATTTTTGTAAATCCTACAGAAATACGTAGAAAAATGCCTCGTTCCTTTAAGGAGGGAACAGAGATGCATGTCCCATTGCCACAGTTTCTGTGCTGCCGCTAAGCGCAAGCCACGTGCTCGTCTCCTCAGCGAAAATCAAATGTGCATTTGCTGCCACTTCCTATTTATACCTGCACTGTTGGGGTGGAGTGCTCCATGCAAATTCTGCACGGCAATGTTCATTAGCTGGTTAGTACACACTCGAAGGTGATAGGGCTCTCATGTGATATCACAATTCGTCGGTTCACATTCTGACATACGTCGAACGTGATCAACTGAAAGAGAACACAGGAGCTACAATAACAAATAATGAACTAAGAAAAACATCTTGGTTATGTATGTAACTCTCATTCCCTACAGGAGGGAATGGAGACCTTACATCAGTGACTGACAATATGGGGATTTGGCTTAGAAGCCTATAATAATAATAATAATAATAATAATAATAATAATAATAATAATAATAATAATAATAATAATAATAATAATAATAATAATCATCATAATAATCATCATAATAATAATAATACATTTTATTTATAATGCACTTTTTTAAACCCAAAGAGCTACAGTAAAAATAGAGCAAAAACAACAAAAGCAATACAACAATTATTAGAGAAAAACAATCTTAAATAAATGTGTCTTAATCAACTTTTTTAAATGACCCATTTCTGATGGGCCGAGGAAGCACAATCGTAGCCTTTCTGTGTCTGCAAAAGAGAGAAAAGGTGTTAGTCCAGCTATGTTTCTCAGGTGGAAAAATGCAGATATGTGTTTTATGTGTGCCTCAAATGTTATTTGTGGATCAAAAATGATACCAAGTAAAAATGATTTTGCACCTGTTGATTAGGGATTACCATGCAGGAATCAACAATCAAACTAATCTTCTATGCCTTATGAGTAGCTGCTACTGTACCAATCTGCATCAATTCAGTTTTGGAGCCATTCAGCTTCAGGAAGTTATTCTGCATCCAAAGCGGAAGCATATAAATGTTAAATAAAACTGGACCCAATACTGAACCCTGTGGAACTCCCTGTCGAACAGGTACGGTAGTTACCCAAGCCAAAGAACTGGGCACGATTCGTTAAATAAGACCAAAACCAATGAAGTACTTCTCCAATTTTCCAGAATGTCAAGCAGAAGAGAGTGACATATAATGTCAAAAGCAGCACTAATGTCTAATAAGACCAAAATACTGCATGCACCGGAAACAGCTGCAATAAGAAGATAATTTACGACCCTAATTAAAGCAGTTTCAGTAAGATGCCTTCTTCTAAACCCAGATTGAAAAGGTTTAAAGAGACTGTTCAGTGCTAGGTGCCAAAACATGCTCACGCACTTTGGCCAAGAATGGGAGGTTGGAAATAGGCCTGTTATTGGACAAATCAGAAACATTACAGCCAGTCTTCTTAGGGACTGGTGTAATGTCAGCTATTTTTAGTTCTGGAGGAACAATTCCAGAAGTCACAAGTTCACAATTCAAGTCATAAAAGGGCAGATTAATGCAAGACAGTTTGTAATAACCGAGCAGGGAACCGGATCTAAAATACTGGTAGTAGAGTTCATGGACTTCACTGTACTTATGATAAAATCATCTCCGACCATTTCAAAATTCAAAAAGATAGTGGTTGGGGAATTTGAAGGCTGAATATCAACTGGCTGAAGTGGAGTGATGGTGTTTAAAGAGCTATTTATACCCTCAATCTGCCCGGGTGAAATAATGAAGAAACTTATTACACTGGTCAACAGAGGAGTGAACAATGGACTTAGTTGGTTTAAGAAGATTGTCAACAGTCTTAAACAGCGATTTAGAATTAGTTTCAGCATTACCAATGAAAGAATCCAAAATAATCAAAGATATTTGATATTTGACTTTGAACAAAACATTTGTTTTATTGTTTTCCACCCCCATCTCTCTTATCAGCGGGGCTGTTTGGGATTCCTAAAGACAAAGAGATGTTGAGGGCAGAGGTGGTAAAAGTACTCAAAAGTTATACTCGAGTGAAAGTATATATACCTAAATAAAAAAATACTCCAGTAAAAGTAGAAAGTCCTCCATTCAAACATCACTTGAGTAAAAGTACAAAAGTATCAGATTTAAAAGGTACTCAAGTACCGAAAGTAAAAAGTAAATATTCAAATTAACTGTAAATATCAATAAGCAGATAAAATCTTTTGGGACTGATATGCAATGCTTTAATTGAACAAATGTTAAGATTAGATACTGCAAATACGAATTTGTTAGATTTGCAATTAATAGGAGACAATGAAGCACCTTAACGCAGTATAGGGGTTAAAATTAAAATAGACATGCTCCATAACATTAGCTCCATCAAACAGATGAGGAGCAAGATACTATTAACTAATTCAAAATTAATTCAAAAGCCATAACCACAATGACATATTACGTAACAATTAGTTAATAGTCATGTGCCTCAACAAAAAAGTTATGATATAATTTTGCCAATTGTTATGATTAATGATTAATTAAACAGACAACTGAGAGTTGGAATGCATGGCTTTGAATACATGAATTTACATTATTAGTTCATGTAATATGTTATTAGGGAATTAATGATGTCATATTTAACTAATAGCAATTCATATATTACTTAATCTATTAATCATAGAGAATGTTCAATAGTTGCTGATGCAGTAATCATTAATAAATGGTTTAGTTCTTCATTAGTAATACATTAACTCATGATTATCTGTGCATTAG
This sequence comes from Pseudorasbora parva, assembly GCF_024679245.1. Taxonomy (NCBI): domain Eukaryota; kingdom Metazoa; phylum Chordata; class Actinopteri; order Cypriniformes; family Gobionidae; genus Pseudorasbora; species Pseudorasbora parva. Next base: position 34,229,498 of record NC_090173.1, read on the forward strand.
TTAGGCATGAATTATAATAGTGCACCTGTATTGTAAAATGTTACCGATGTTTTCATAGTAAATTGTGTGCCGCAAAATAAAAAAGTTGGGGAAACACTGAGCTAAAGTTAGTGTGGCAAACCTGACTTGTCAGCTTTTCCAAGTCTATACCCGACTGGATCATCAATGACCGACCTGACCGGTTTGGAAATCAAGTGTAATAAATACTTAATACTTGGAGCGGGCATGGGGAAATGTATTGGAGTAAAAAGTACACTTTGCCTTTAATATTGTAGTGGAGTAAGAGTAAAAGTAGATGCAAATAAAATATACTCAAGTAAAGTACAGATCCCCGAAAAAAATACTTAAGTAAAGTATCAAAGTATTTTTACTTGAGTACTTACCACCCCTGGTTGAGGGCCTGTAGGCCAAATGGTGCCACACCTGTAGTACAGTGGAGGAAGTTTGGTCTGATTGGTCAGTTTGAATGTCTCAGGGTTTCAGTCACATGGTCAAGGGATGGATAAAAGAAGATTGCAGCTTTGCTCGAGGTCTTTTTCCTCTGACGCTGTCTTTTTCTCTGGCTGTCGCTTCTAGGGGCCTTCTTTGGCTCTTCTCTTTGCTCTCTCTTTTTCTCTTTCTATCTTTCTGTCTCTCTCTATCTCTCCCTATCTCTCAGGTAACATTCTACACATGCTGGGTACGATTAATGGTATAAGTTTTTATCATCTCATTCATCTATTTTGTAACTATTTTAAGTGTAACCATAACCGGATTTTGTCATTAAATTCTTTCAATTATAAATGGTTTGCTAACTAGTTTTGGTTGGGTATTGACTTTGATGTGCTACCTATTGCAATACAATATAGTCACATTAAAGCAACGCTCTCCCACATATTTTGCTATTGTAACTGTGCTTATTTCCGTCGTTGGTATAAGTTGCAGTGGGTGGTTATAGACAAGAAATGTACAGTTTTCTACCATCTTGCTGATAACGTTTCTTTAGTCGTTCAGCAACCCTGCAGTCAGAACCACTGTAGGCGATCCACCCTTACAGATGGTGCCGAAACCCGGGATCCCTTGCAGTGAATTTTCTGAAATTCATCAGAATGAGCACATTTTTTTCACAGTTGATCTTGTGTATGGATTAAAGCTGGCCTTCTGACTAAGGAATGTGTAACAATAACGAGTCTCTGGGAATCATTTATTTAAATGGGACTCATATTCATGAGTCTATAATGTGACTCGCTGGTTGTACATTAGTTATTAACTTTATAACGGGACTTTTAATCCTGTTAATATCAAAGTCGATTTCAGTCATCCAGATTTTCCTCTCGTCTCGCAAGTGGAAAATGAGATTTCTTCATCGAGTATCAATCTTACAAACTCGAAGAAATATTAATCTGTTTGATCAGAACAAATAATATTTCATAAGTTTGTACAATTTGTATTACTGAAATAGTAACACAAAAATCAAGCTTAATTTGTAGCTAAGATCTTACGTCATCAGTGACTTCAAATCCATGAGCAAAACATTAACTTCAATGTAATTATTGGATTTTAATAGACACTAGAGTATACAAAACTACGATTTCACACAGGGTAAAACATGCATATTGGTGGGTAACAAAACAACATACAGGGAAAAATCTAAACTTAACGAATAAATCAAAAGTAACAGAATGAGAGAGTGAGGGTGAGAGAGAGAGAGAGAGAGAGAGAGTGAGAGTGAGAGAGAGAGAGGGAGATGGAGACAACTTTTATCACGCAGTTCTTTCCAAGAGGCCCCAACTTAATTCATACTATTCCCGTAAACAGGAATGGTCAAGACAACCTTTAAACGCAGTTTGATTGTGAAATAGGATACTTGCATTTAAGTTTTAGGTGTGTAGGTCTGTTGCAGTTTCTTAAGGGTCCTCAAGGCAATGAAGCTTGGATGGAGTTCTTGGAGGAGTTTTCCGGAGCGTGCTGGTCGTGTCTTTCGGGCAGGTTTGCTCGTTTCTCTTGCCCGCTCTCGTGCTCAATCGTTCATCTCTCCAGAGTGGCGGAAAAGTGCCATCTCTTCATCCCATCTCTCAAGTTGGAAACGCGGAAGCGCGGGTCCCTCTTTGGCGGAAGGCGCTCGCAAAGAGTCATTGTGGGTCTAGGTTTTATAGATGAGATAGGCTGAGATAATTCAATCAGGATCAGAATGGGTCACAAGACTCCCTTTGTTCTTATTGAAAGGCCCCACTTCCTTGTGACTCAAACAAAGATGGGCGATGTATTAAGAGCCCATTTTTTTTTCTTTTCCCGGAAAGTGTATAGTTTTATATTGATGATTTTGCGGATACTTTGAACCCCGAATTCATTCCCGTCGGGCGTCCGATGATACCATGCAGATATACAGAGATACAGAGATACAGATTTTACAGTTACTAGCCTACAGAAATTGATTTTACATGCAGCAAACATCCAAGTTACTTCAAAACATCATATAAAACATTGCATCATCACAATACATATATTTGGTACATAAGAGGTTATTTAATCTAAAAGTCCATATATTGCTGATCTGTGTGTTCTCAGAGCAGTTTCTCTGTGCATGTGTGTGTGTGTATTGGTCAGAGGTCGAAAGCAGGGGGGTGGTTTGGGTGATGTGTATGCTGCAACCTAAAAGGCCTGAGGTGTTCAGGACTTCAACACACAAAATCCTTTCTTTGGGGATTATAATGTGGTGCCTCATCAGTTAATTAGTAGTACATTTGCAGTACAAGGGACTTCTGTAGGGTGATTAGATCATCCCAGGATACGTGATTATCTGAGCTCTGGTCATCCGGTCATATGGTTAATTATTAACTCACTACCATCTCCCATTGTCGCTACAGAGGTTAGGCAAATGGTTTTCCTTGGCCTTGCTTTGTGTTCTCTACTCCAGGTTTGTAAAAAAAAAAAAAAAAAAAAAAAAAAAATATATATATATATATATATATATATATATATATATATATATATATATATATATATATATATATATATATATATATATATATATATATTTTTTTTTTTTTTTTTTTTTTTTTTTGTCAACAGCAACAGTATTGGCTGTTGCTGTTAGAGCATAAATGTGTATAAATATTCTTTTTATTGGCAGTTTATCATTAAAGACATGCATATGAAAATATTTTTCTAAAGTGTATAGTGTTTGTGTAACACAATTTTTCTGTAATTGTTTAGATTTTATTTGTGATTTGTGAGAAAAGTAATTAATGTAAAAATAACAAGTTAATTTTATAAAATATTTATTCATTTAAGTTGTATAGCGCCGGTGGATTATATTTAAATAAATACAGACAAATGTTTGTTGCATTCAGATTTTTGTACAGTACTGTAGTCGTATATGTCACTGTTACTCTCTTGCACAATAATATACAGCAGTGTCTTCATTCTTCATATTATTCATCTGCAGATGCATCTGTTTCTTGCTGTTGTCTCTGGAGATGGTGAACCGTCCCTGAACAGACTGAGAGTAGTATATAGAACCACTACCAGATGAGATGTATGCCAGCCACTCCAGACCTCCTCCTGCAGCCTGTCTGATCCAAGCTAAGGGCTGGTCACCACTAAATCCAGAGACTGTACAGGTAAGTCTGTGAGATCCTCCAGGATTAATGACCGCTGACTCAGACTCAGTCAGTGTCTGACACCAACAGACTGAAAAATGAACAGTTCAATATTAACATTTACAGCAGTACACATGAATAAATCTGATTGTCATCAAGAGCCGTTCTTACATTCTGTGAGAGCAAACATGAAGATAAAAGCCAGTTTAGACACAATATCCATTGCCATGTTATGAAAAGAGGAAAGTCATAGACAAGTTGTGTGTCTGTAGATGAATAGAGTGGGAGCTTTAAAAAGGACAAGAAGTAGGTTTGCATAGACTGCCCTCTAAAGGTACATTTACATTTACATACTCTGCCCTCATTAACCTCTGTAAACATGTATGCCGTATTGTTTAACGTATTGTTTGTTTATTCCTATAGGTCAGAGACAGTAGTTAATAAGAAATGTATTTATTTTTTGTTGAATTAAAGAAGTTTATTTACTGATTCTGCGCTGTTTTGACTGAAAACCTTTTCAAAAGATCATCATTCATATTCATTTAACTTACCAATGTAAAAATCACACAGTGGAGTACTATAGAGCTTCACTATATTAATAAATTACATTAACTTTTAAGTTAAGAATGTTTTTATTAAATGCTTCTAAAAAACACGTTGGCCTCAATTATTGACAAGAGATCAGAGACCATTCCTTCATACAGAATCTCTCCACATACTTCAGATTCCCAGCTCCATGTTTAGAATGAGTATTTGTTTTTATCATATATGGAGTAGTTGTTTCCTCTCCTTTCCGGATTAGTATAATTTTAGTATTAGTGTGTCAGTTGTCGGCATAAGGAGTTTGTTTCAAGAACTGGTTGTGATTACACATGTACCTTGTACACATGTTAAAATTCATAAGTCAACACCATTAAAAATTGTTCAGCTCAAAATCTCATGTGGGTGTGTCAGACAAAGGAAACATCCAAAATGTGGACAATCTGATTGCTGATTGTCTGCTTGAAAGACGGAAGCCCCTTCTTGGGTGAGCCAAAGCACACCAACATCCGGTGTGACCTCCTCCACTGAGAAGACTTCTGAACATAAATGTTCAATACTCTGACAGAAATCTCTTCTGGACTGGGCCATTTCTCACGACTGGGCCAACATGAGCCAGTCGTCTGTAGTTGGTGTACTTTGGCTCACCCAAGAAGGGTCTTCCTGCTTTCAAGCAGACAATCAGCAATCAGATTGTCCAGACTTTTGCCTTGGCATTCCTCTAGGGCCCTTCTTTTAGCAGTCCCACTGCAGGAGATCTGAGATGCGGCTGGGTGGTTCACCCCACACACAACTTCATTATATTTTAAAGTCTGCACCTCCCTGCGACGCCAGGCACCAGGGTGCTCTCGTCCTAAGTGTGCCTGGGCTCAGGCCTAGGGCAGGCATGTTTTCAGTGTAGCATAGTGGGCATTTTATTCCACAAAATGTTTTTACCGATGCAGTGCGAGTTCCCTCAAAAGGGAATGTCTCGGGTTACATCTGTAACCCTTGAGGCCTGAGAAGGGAATGAGACATTGCGTTGCGTTGCCCCACCTCTCCGTTTCTGGTTGACAGACAGACAGATAGATAGACAGACATATGGAGAGACCAGAGATGGTTGTAACACGGCTCAGTTGTAACAACTCTAATCTGTCTAATCAGGAACTAGGTACAAATCACCTAATTCACTTTGCACATGCTCAGTTTAGTCCTTATTCCACATGTAAAGTAGTGCTCTGTGGCAAACATGTCAGATGTTAGAGTGAAAAAAGAACTATTTTAACGTATGAAAGTATTATTTTTTTACTTTGTTTATTTTTGTTATGGGAATTTCTGTTTTGTTGTTTTAGCTGTTAGCTGTTAGGTGAGATAGTTCATGGCTAGATGACTGGTTTAGTTTAAAAACAAGACTCGGGTTAGTTAACAGAGTCTCTCACTCACTCACTCACTCACTCACTCACTCACTCACTCACTCACTCACTCACTCACTCACTCACTCACTCACTCACTCACTCACTCACTCACTCACTCACAGACACGTCTGGTTCACTATCTTTGTGGGGACTCGCCATAGATGTAATGTTTTTTTACTGTACAAACCGTATTTTCTATCCCCCTACACTGCCCCTACCCCTAAACCTATCACAGGAAACATTCTGCATTTTTACTTTCTCAAAAAAACTCATCCTGTATGATTTATAAGCCTTTTGAAAAGTGGGGACTGCTGGCTTGTTCCCACAATGTAGGTAATCTCAGGTTTTACTATCCTTATGGGGACATTTGGTCCCCACAATGTAATATAAACAAGGACACACACACACACACACACACCCACATGTTGGTCTATGTGGTTTACAGGGACTCTCCATAGGCGTAATGGTTTTTATACTGTACATACCGTATCTTCTATCCCCTTACACTGCCCCTGCCCCTAAACCTACCCATCACAGGAAACATTCTGCATTTTTACTTTCTCAAAAAAACATCATTTAGTATGTTTTTAAGGCCATTTGAATTATGAGGACATTTGATATGTCCTCATAAACCACCTTTATAGTGTAATACCAGTGTTATACCCATTTAGTTCGTGTCCTCATAAACCACATAAACAGGCTCACGCGCACACACACACACACACACACACACACACACACACACACACACACACACACACACACACACACACACACATTCAAGTGTTTATTTCAATATTTTACGATGTTCAATGCTATGACTGACAGTAAAAAAAAAACATGCTTACACACAATGTTTGTGTTCAAGTTCAATTTCTTATGGTCAATAATGACTGAGAGTGGCACACACATCAGTATTGAAATGCCAGTGTTAAATAAAAAGTTCCAAAATTATATTTTTTTATCATAATCCTTATTTCATTATGTTACATATCACCCCAGGGTATGTTTCAACTTACCCAGACTATGGGGTGAATTTTATCATTTCACTCCTTGTGTTTGAAACTAAGCCATGCATTTTCTGTTTGTGTTGCAAAGATAAGCAATCTCATTTAATAGCAGACACTTGTAACTAGTTTGAATCACATTTTGAACACACTGGCTTAAAAGACAGAAAGGTAAAAAAATTTACAATCATCCCCAGATAGATAGACAGAACTATAGATAGACAGACAGACAGATCTATAGATAGACAGACAGACGGACAAGCTCACCAAGGTCAAGAAAATCAAAAATTTGATTTACTCAGACTGACTTACAGGTTCAAGAATAACATAGACTGTGTGACATAGACTCTTAGTTGCCTCATATGACATACACTGTTAAAAATTGCTGTAAAAATACAGGCGATTTCCAACAGTAAAATACTGTTATTTTAATAAACAGTTTAATCCTGTAAATTAACAGTCTAGGTTCCATAAATTAATTACTTGCAGTGCATTTATGTGTAAATCCATTTGTTCCTAGGAAAAACAGTATTGGCCTGGAAAAAAATATCACGTGGGGGCGGGGCATCTTCAACGCGTTTTTTTTTTTCCAAACAGAAAGCAGATGCAGTCAAAGAACAGCAACACTCCTTTGTCTAGGCTGTTTTAAAGAAGGACAATGTTTAAGGTGAGTTTATTTCTTTGCAGAGTTATTCTATTATGTTGCTCCCAACCTGTAAAATCGCCCTTTTCACAAAGTATTTTTGACTGTGCTAAGTTGCTGAGCCATAATAGCATTTTCTGCAGATCTGTTTTTGTCAGTTTCTCACTTTGAGCTGAGACACTGTGTCTGTCTTTGCACAGTAATACACAGCTGTGTCCTCAGTCTGCAGGCTGCTGATTTCTAAGTACAGCTCATTCTGGTCTGTGTCTCTGGAAATAGTGAAGCGACTTTTGAAGGAATTTCCAGAGTCTATTGATCCACCGCCCCATATGATCCCAATCCATTCCAAGGCTTTTCCAGGAGACTGCCTGATCCAAGCTGTGCCATAGTCTTTGAGGGCATATCCAGAGATCTGACAGGACAACCTGACTGAATGACCAGGAGCTTTAATCTGTGCAGGAGACGAGGTCAGTGTGATGCCAGAAACATCTGAAAAAGACAACAACATGCTGTGAGAGTCAGTCATACTTAGTTACATTTCATCTGTACATTGGAATAATTACAGTCAGCAACAGAAAGATTCACTTTTCTGATGTGACTGAATGAATCCACTCACATGGCACAAAGGCACATAACATGAGCAGAATTTGACTCATTGTTGATTTCAGAATCAGATAGGACACCCTCTCAGCTTTTGTCCTAGTGTTAGTGGACTGATCCTCTACTCAAGGAAACTAACACTCTTATCTCATGTGGATGGGGATCATTTGCATATTATTAACTGAGTTAAATCAGGATATGATTTTGTAGCTTCAGCTTCTGTGACCTTTACTGCTTTCATAAAGTGTGTTTGCAACTTTGCATCTTTGATTTGCATAGACTTACTTTCAGGGATTTACAAAGAGATCAGAGAGCTAAGAACAACATTATGCAGGCAATAATGGGATTGACAATACATGAGTCTTGATACAGTTTACATCCATATAGATCCATGACCTGTATTAATGGCTTAAATGTAATTTTGTATTGGCTTAGAGCTGGACAAAATACACTCATAAAAGCTTATTAGGTTTCATTATAAAGATAGTTCAAGCAAAAAGCATTTTACTCTTTGATTTCATGTTGATTCAAAACTGTATGAAATACAAAATGAATATCATTTAACAATGTCTTTTTTATACAAAGAAAGATAGTTTAAAATATTTTTTCTAACCCTAACCCTCAGAAAAGAGAAAGTCATAAAGGATTGGAACAACATGAGGGTTAGTAAATGATGACAGAATTAAACATTTTTGGCTCCCTTTAAGTGCACTTAATACGTGACAATACTATAATGGTGGTTATATAATCATAAATAAGATAATGATAATCACAGATAATGTTTGTTATATTAGCTATAGTAGTTCTTGTACAGTGCTTGTACTGTTTTCTCATGTTGTGGTCGTCTGGCACAGTAATACACAGCTTTGTCTTCAGACTGTAGATTTTGTCCACTAAGAGTCACTGTGTTGCTAGAATCACTTTTGGAGATGCTGAACTTGTTTGCCAGTGAGTCTTTTTTGTATATGCTTCCACCTCCCCATATGTGCACAATCCACTCCAGAGCTTTTCCTGGAGGATGTCGTATCCAGGCTGTTGCGTAACTATCATCTGTAACAGAATATCCAGACACCTCACACTTGAGAGTAAATGACTGTCCCGGCTGCAGAACTATAGCGTCTGGCTGAGTGAGGGCAATATTACATTCCACACCTGTCAAGAGAGAATAACAATACATGCATCAATGAAATAATACAGTTGGTGTTATATAACATCTGTTTTATTTTACTCACAGATGATTGTTGCCAAAAACAGCAGTAAAGATGTAGAGAACATGATTTATGCTTTGTTCAGCTTCATCTGTATACTGGGAGGTGACAACACAAACGACTCTCTTTAAACACACCAGGGGTGGAAAAACTGAGCCGTTTTGCATATAGTAAAATTATCAAGTATAAAACACTGCTGCACTGTAAAAAAAAAAAAAAATATGTCTCCAATTTTAAATTTATCAAATATTTTCAGTTGGAAGATTTTAAATTATGTGATTGGTTGCAATTTAATTCACAGAAATTCAACTGAAAAATATAGATGTGATCAGTCACTAGAAAATTTTCACTTGGAGACCTGGGTTGCATTTCCCAATAACGTTGTCTCTTAGTGCGCTACGAAGACTCTAAAGGTATAACTTAACTGAAGGTATACCATTTCTAGGCGTGTTCCCGAACTATACCGTAGGAGGTCGCTTAAGGTTAACCTTCTTAAGTACGACGTTAGCAGGCGCTGTCCATGGCGGCGGTGCTGAATTGGCTTATATCGATGGCTCAAGAATCGATTATTTACTCTATTCAGGGGCTGTTTCACTGCGTTATGTGAAAAAAAGTATGTTTTTTACAAAAGAAGCACTTCAGAAATAGTTGAACTTTCATTTATCATACAAAACTGCACCTAAATTTTACATAATTCTGAAATGAGTGCACAAACCAGCAATCTCATGCTCAACCGCATCATGAGCATCACGAGTGATTTAAATTATTACAATATATTTTCCATAGTGTCTTGATTTACTCCACAACCAGGGATTGCCCATGCAGCAGCTGCATCACATTATTGTGTAAAAAACTAATTTATATTATTAGATGGCCTAGTCAATAAAAACGCAACCCGCAAAACATATAATCAGCTGCTACTACGGCGGAGAAAAAAGAAAGAAAGAGGAGAGCCGCCAGCAGCTGATTTCAGGGCTTAGGGGGAAGATCCGTCCAGTTTGTCTCGACAAAGTTGGTCCAACAAGATCTAAAAGCTGCTGAATTTGCTGTCACGGCAGGCAAAATTTATTTTTAATAGCATCTTCTGCTATAGTAGCCAAGGGACTAATGTTTTCACGTATGAAATAGTGAACACTAAATGGCTCCGCGGACGGCGCACTTTGATTTAGCACAATTCTGCCAACGCTGCGGTAGTTTGACTAAACTCCCCCCACAATCATTCCCTTTAAATAGTCTCCTAAGCTTTTCATGTCTAATGGTTTGCCAGCTGATGTACCTTTGGATAATATCATTAAAAAGCTAACAACCATTAGTGTTTGTAATTACATTTTTTATGACAATTTTAATCCTTGCATTAAAAAATAAAAAAAAATTCAACTAGCCTAATTGAACACTGTAGATATATTACAACTTCGGCATTATATTTGTATAGACCAGGGGTGTCCAAAGTCGGTCCTGGAGGGCCACTCTCCTGCAGAGTTTATTGCTCCAGCTTGCCTCACCACACTGCTAAAGTTTCTAGTATGCCTAATAAGACCTTAATTAGCTGGTAATTGCTGGTAAACAGGTGTGTTTAATTGGGGTTAGAGCTAAACTCTGCAGGACAGTGGCCCTCCAGGAGCAGGATTGGACCCCCCTGGTATAGACTGACATATAAAGAAGCTTTTTGCACAGTGGTGGCCACTAGTGGAATGAACTGTTAATAGTGATAAGGTATAGCTAAGAGTGGTCCAGACCAACCTTACGAAAGTATGACTTAAAGAAGGTATTCTTAACTAAGTTTGTTTCGGGAAACACATTAACGTTAAGGGATATAACTTAAGAATGACCTAGTGTTAAGAACACAGTGGTAAGTCTCATTGATGTGATGTTTTTGTGTCTCTCGTTCATACAAAATACAACATAACAATGCTCATAGATGGTGCTTTAGCTTAAAACTATCATAAATAGGTATAAATGTGCTTTTTACTAGTGGTTTAACAGTAACATGCATGTACATATGGCAAATTTGTCAGATAACTTTGACAACTTGCATTTTAGGGGATTTACAGTTAGATCACATAAAGAGACCAGAATAATCATTGAAGACCAGGAGTCAAAGTTAATGTTCAATCAGTTGACAAAGAGTTTACTGAAGACAAAGTTCTTCACTCCTCCATGGGCAGTAGAAAAATTTAAATGTTTTAAGGATGGTTCATTACATAAGAAAAGCTCACGCAAAAAAAACAGCTAACATTTTTAGGTTATAAGAACGTTTCCCTAACGTTCCCATCAAGTTATAAAAACATTTTCTGAATGTTCTAGGAACATTGAAATGTCCAGTTTGTGGAACGTTGTATTAACGTTCTCATTAGGTTATAAGAACGTTAAATAACGATCATATGGAGTATGATCAAATAAAATATTCCTGTTTTCTCCTTTAAAGCACTTGCTTTTGTTTATTGCCATCTTATTCTTTCTTAAAAAAGGTAAAAACACTTTTATAATTGACTTTTATATTTATATTACATTTATATTTAATACATAGGCTAATTAGTTTACTAGATTTTTCTTCTGATTGCAATATATATATATAAACGAAAATAGCATTTAAGTGTCATTAAGTTGTCTCTGGATATACAAATTATGTATCTGAAGTTTGAGAAAAAAGCTGTATGACTAATTGGTAATGACTAATACTTTTTTTAATGTAGTAACGTTTTTAAAACGTTCCACTAACAATGTAAGAATAATTTTTTATATCTAACGTTTTTCCCAGCTAACACACGACGTAACAGTTACGTAATTTATTCATACTTTTTGGTAATTTCATGACTTACCAACAACGTAGTCTCAACGTCACATGCCTGTAATTTCCTTACCATAAAATTACCTTCTCACAACGTGGTCAGTACGTGGTCAGACAAAAATAAAAATCAACCCATATCTGGTTTATCTTGCTCATTGTAAATGATATTTGCCACTATAGTGCACTAACTCACTTGAAAGTTGTATTTATTAATAGTGTTTATCTTACTGTGAAAATGTGTAATGCATTTTAAAATAGAGGTGGAATGATTGAATGTGGTCTGTCAAACAATATAGCCTTTTCCTTTCAGATTTATTTAGCATATGCTTATGTATGATGACTGTACAGTACACTCAGTGCAGGTTATGTCTTCCTTAATGATCATTCCCCCTAACGTTGAATCTATTATCTTTATAACAAATATTATAAAAAGTATTACAAATATATTTCAAAAAATTAAAAGTAATGTGTTGAATTGTGAAGAAATGCAAAGCAGTTATTGCTTCAGTGATCTCATGCATTAATAGTTTTTGTTCAGCCGTGCAGTCTTTTGTGTAACTGTGAGTGTCTGGCACAGTAATAAACAGCTGTGTCTTCAGTCTTCAGGCTTTTCACCTCTAAATACAGCATGTTTTTACTGCTGTCTTTGGTGATGGAGAACTGGCCCTGTAGAGACTGAGCATAATATGCACTTGAGCCAGTGTCTATATATCCGATCCACTCCAGTCCTCTCCCTGGTTTCTGACGGATCCAGTGCATCCAGTAGCTGCTCATTGAGAATCCAGACACACTGCAGGACAGAGAGACTGATTCTCCTGGTCTTTTCACTACAGAATCTGAGGAGGTCAAAGACTGACCACTAACAGCTGAAAAACATGGAAAATTATAGGTGATTTAGAGTAATGAAATGACAAAAAATAATCCGTAGAAGTGAAATCATTCTCACTCGAAATAATCATCAGCAGAACTCCGTAGAGTAACATTTCCATTATCACCCCAACCATGTCAAATGAAGAGAATGGTAAGATATAGCTGCACTGCAGCAGATCATGAACACTGACTGAGGATTCAGTTTATAACACAGTGCTTTGAGAGTCTGAGTGGCACTGATCCTCCCAACTAAATCATTTGCAAATATAGAGGATTACAGGTGTAAGGACCACCCACTGGCCCAACGACAGAATCCAATGGCGTGGGCAAAGGAACACTGTCAAAGATACTAATTGTACCTCTATTTTTAATCTGATTTTTAAAATGTAAACATTATTTTAAATTTAGTTACGTTTTGTTTGGATATTTGATTATTCTAGTATTCCCTTAGTCTTTAATTATTCATTAGGGACCCAATGTCACACAGATTCTCAAAACAGCTTTGTAACGGATCTCATGGACACAAAATCATCAGAGTGATCATAGTTGTCACGTCTGTTGTGTGTTTAATGGCATACATTTACACAACAACGATATACTAAAAACGGAAACACTTTTCCTTTGCGTTTTTCATGCACAGGCAACAATGTTGTCAAAATGATTCCCATTCCCTGCCGCCAAAACAACTAAAAACATAGTATTCTGCTGCCAGGCCAGTAGTTGGTGATGTCCCTTTGTGAAGAAACACTACATGCCTATAGACTAAATGTATACTATACATTCACATGATGTCATAGTTTTCACAAAAGTGTGTTTTTTGTAGTTTACATGGAGATGATAATTGTATCGTCAATTTTTCAAGTTGTTTCCTTATACCTTAGTGTGTTCCTGATTCGTTTTTGATTAAAAAACATTCTGGCTCCACTCTTTCTGTTTTGTTTCAACCCAGCCTGATAATAGTCAGAGGATGCAGGTTTAACTATTACCTTGGATTGCCAACTGCTTGCCCACAACAAAAAGTATAGTTTCCTTAGTCATGTACACCCATCCTGCCAAGTCATTGATAGACAGAAGATCTCAAATTAAGTGTCTACTGCTCCATTCCTTTTTTTGAGCCTTCACTTATTCTCCACATTAATTTGCAGAAACACCAGATTCAACTTAATCAACTGAAAATAATTCCAGAAGAAACACAGAATAAATCACATTTATTTTCCAGGTACTGTAAGAATGTATCATGCTAATTACATAAGCAAACAACAATTAGAAGCAAATAATGAAAGATACATAACATCAATTGCTCAAAGATAGATCTAAGATTGAGAGATGCATAGATATGTTAGCAGAGGTTAGGCAAATGGTTTTCCTTGTCCTTGCTTTGTGTTCTCTACTCCAGCTTGGGAATTTTTGTTTTCATTTTTTGTCAATATTGTGGCTGTTGCTGTGAGAGCATAAATGGGTATAAATGTTCTTTTTATTGGCAGTTTATCATTAAAGACATGCATATGAAAATATAGTGTTTTTAACTAACACAATTGTTCTGTAATTGTTTAGATTTTATTTGTGATTTGTGAGAAAAGTAATTAATGTAAACATAAATGAATAAATATTTTAAAAGATTAACTTAAGTTGTATAGCTCCGGTGGATTATATTTAAATAAATACAGACAAATGTTTGTTGCATTCAGATTTTTGTACAGTACTGTAGTCGTATTTGTCACTTTGACACTCTTGCACAATAATATACAGCAGTGTCTTCATTCTTCATATTATTCATCTGCAGATGCATCTGTTTCTTGCTGTTGTCTCTGGAGATGGTGAACCGTCCCTGAACAGACTGAGAGTAGTATATAGAACCACTACCAGATGAGATGTATGCCAGCCACTCCAAACCTCCTCCTGCAGCCTGTCTGATCCAAGCTAAGTCCTGGTCACTACTAAATCCAGAGACTGTACAGGTAAGTCTGTGAGATCCTCCAGGTTTAATGACCGCTGACTCAGACTCAGTCAGTGTATGACACCAACAGACTGAAAAATGAACAGTTCAATATTAGCATTTACAACAGTACACATGAATAATCTGATTGTCATCAAGAGCCATTCTTACTGTGAGAGCAAACCTGAAGATAAAAGCCAGTTTAGACACAATATCCATTGCCATGTTATGAAAAGAGGAAAGTCATAGACAAGTTGTGTGTCTGTAGATGAATAGAGTGGGAGCTTTAAAAAGGACAAGAAGTAGGTTTGCATAGACTGCCCTCTAAAGGTACATTTACATTTACATACTGTGCCCTCATTAACCTCTGTAAACATGTATGCCGTATTGTTTAACGTATTGTTTGTTTATTCCTATAGGTCAGAGACAGTAGTTAATAAGAAATTTATTTATTTTTTGTTGAATTAAAGAAGTTTATTTACTGATTCTGCGCTGTTTTGACTGAAAACCTTTTCAAAAGATCATCATTCATATTCATTTAACTTACCAATGTAAAAATCACACAGTGGAGTACTATAGAGCTTCACTATATTAATAAATTACATTAACTTTTAAGTTAAGAATGTTTTTATTAAATGCTTCTAAAAAACACGTTGGCCTCAATTATTGACAAGAGATCAGAGACCATTCCTTCATACAGAATCTCTCCAGATCCTTTAGATTCCCAGCTCCATGTTTAGAATGACTATTTGTTCCCTTTCGGGGAACTCGAGCTGCGTCGAAACGCTGTGAGAACGCCTCTGCGTTAATGCGTCGTGAAGCGCCTGTAGAACCATTCCATCGGAAAAAAGATCGATCGTTGGCGTGATGACGTCATCGACCGGAAGCTATAAAGCGTCCGTGAAAACAAACAGGAACTAGCTTCTGAGCCTTCAGCAAGCGATCTGTGTGAACCTGTCTGTCTATTTGGTGTTTTTGTCTGTCTATTGCAAGAGTTTTTCCACCCTTTTGTTAAATATTCCACATATATTAACAAAAAAGAGAAAATAAAATAGATAGAGAATGGCGAGCGATAGCAGCAATTTCAGGAAGTGTGTTCATCCCTGCCCACGCTACATCACGGGTGGGGATACACACTCTCTCTGTGTTGCCTGCTTGGGAGCGCAGCATTCCCAGGCAGCCCTTGAGGGGGCTGCTTGCGAGCATTGTGAGAAGTTACCATTGAGAACGCTGCGCTCCCGTCGGGCACTCGTTGAGGAGGGTGCCTCGGCTCGTGTTCCCCGCGGCTCTGGTCCCACTGCCGCCGAGGCGGAGCGGAGGCTGCAGTCGTGGGGATCACAATTGGATGTTGCAGAGGGGTTAGAGACGGGCGCTGCCTTATCTCTGCCCTCACCTGCACCATCCAGCGGCTCTTCTCCCCCTGTAGGGAAACGGTGTTTACCCCTACCAACGGTACCCGTTTCCCTGCGGCACCCTCTGGGGGCCACGCTGCCAACCCCGCCGCAATGCCGGGGCGCAGTCGGTCTCCGCGGTGTGGAGGGTGGTCCGCGCCCGAGGGTGGTCCGCGCCCCTCTCGGGGGGCCCCCGAGCAGTCAAGTCAGTTGTTCCCTGCCGGTCCGCCGCTTCAGGGCACTGTGCTTGTTGCTCAAAGTACACCAGAGGCCAGCCTCGAGAGGCTGGTTCCCTTAGTAGATTTTCTAGACGAGTGGAAACGTCTGTCGAACATATCTCGTTGGGTCCTGCAGATAATCGAAAGGGGGTACGCCATTCAATTCAAAAGGCGGCCACCTCCTTTCAGCGGTGTCCTACCTACAGAGGTGGGCCCGGAGCAGGCTCTGGTAATGGCACAGGAAGTAGAGACACTCCTGCAAAAAGGGGCTATAGAAAGTGTTCCTCCTCCCAGCAGGGAGTCTGGGTTTTACAGCCGTTACTTCATCGTGTCAAAGAAGGATAGGGGCTTACGCCCGATATTAGATCTGCGTCTATTAAATTGCTCAGTGGCCAAGCTCAAGTTCAAGATGCTCACACTCAGACAGATTGTGTCGCAGATCAAACTGGAGGATTGGTTTGTCACCATAGACCTCAAAGATGCGTATTTTCATGTCTCCATCCTTCCACATCACAGGAAGTTCCTCAGGTTTGCCTTCGGGGGAAAGGCATACCAATATCGAGTACTTCCTTTCGGTCCAGCACTGTCACCCCGCACATTCACCAAGTGTGTGGATGCAGCTCTAGCGCCGTTGCGTCTGCAGGGCATCCACATACTGAATTATATCGACGACTGGCTGATTCTAGCGAATACAGAGCAGATGGCGGTTCAGCATCGATATGCTGTTCTCGCGCACATGTCGAAGTTGGGGTTGAGGCTGAACGCCAAGAAGAGTGTGCTTTCTCCGGCTCAGAGAACCACTTTTCTAGGTGTGAACTGGGATTCGGTAATTATGCGGGCGCAATTATCGCCGACACGCATAGCATCGATCCTGGCAGCAGTCAAAGAGCAGAAGCTAGACCGGGCCGTCACTGTGAAACAGTTCCAGAAACTGTTAGGTCTCATGGCAGCAGCGTCCAACGTAATACCTCTTGGCCTACTGTACATGAGGCCACTGCAGTGGTGGCTCAAAACAAAGTGGTTCTCCCCGAGGGGAAATCCGCTCCGCACGATCAAAGTCACGCGGTGATGCCTACGTGCTCTGGTCATGTGGAAAACCCCGGGGTTTCTATCTCAGGGTCCCGTGTTAGGGGCTCATGTTCGTCATGTAACGGTAACGACAGATGCCTCTCTCACGGGCTGGGGGGCGACCATGAGTGGTCGCTCATCCCAGGGTCTATGGCAGGAACATCAGCGGCACTGGCACATAAATTGGCTAGAGATGCTCGCAGTGTTTCTTGCATTGAAACAGTTTCTGCCCGACCTCAGGGGCCACCATGTGTTAGTCAGGTCAGACAACACATCGGTGGTCGCCTATATAAATCATCAGGGGGGTCTGAGGTCCCGTCCGCTGGACAAATTGGCGCATCGGATCCTCCTGTGGGCCCAAGGGAAATTGCTGTCGATCAGGGCAGTATATATCTCGGGGGTCCTGAATCAGGAAGCAGACAGCCTGTCGAGGCAGGGGCCGAGGCCCGGGGAATGGAGACTCCACCCAGAGGTGGTGGAGCTCCTATGGAAGGTATATGGGAAGGCAGAGATAGATCTTTTTGCTTCGGCGGAGAATTCCAACTGCCCGCAGTGGTTTTCTGTGTCCCATCCAGCCCCGCTAGGGTTGGATGTTATGGTACAGGAGTGGCCGAGGCTACCCCTGTACTCCTTCCCCCCGATTGTCTTGCTTCCAGGAGTTCTGGAGAGGGTACGCTGGGACGGGGCCTAAGTACTTCTAGTGGCTCCGTACTGGCCGACCAGAGTATGGTTTTCGGACCTGGTATCTCTCCTGGAAGGCTCTCCGATGGAGATTCCGACCAGGAGGGATCTACTCTCTCAGGCGGGCGGGAGATTCCTTCTACACCCACGCCCGGAGATGTGGAAACTATGGGATTGGCCTCTGAGGGGGCCAGGCTCATAGAGGAAGGTCTCTCGGCCGAGGTCGTTGAGACCATCCTTCACTCCAGAGCTCCGTCCACGAGGAAGCTGTACGCTTTGAAATGGAAGCTTTTCTCAGCATGGTGTAGAGAACGCCAGTGGGACCCAGTTAACTGCCCGGTTGGTACAGTGCTGGAGTTTCTGCAGGCTAGGTTCTCGGCAGGGTTGACCCCCTCCACAATAAAGGTGTACGTGGCGGCCTTGGGTGCCTTCCACGTCCCTTTGGGTGGAGTGTCTTTGGGAAGACACCCTCTGGTTACACGCTTCCTCCGTGGTACTTTAAGGTTGAGGCCGGCTATGCACTCGAGGGTCCCAGCATGGGACTTGGCCATTGTTTTGAGGGGCTTGTCCGGGCCACCATTCGAACCCTTGGAGGAGGTTTCGGACAAGTTCCTCACCTTAAAAACTATCTTCCTTTTGGCCATATCGTCTCTTAAAAGAATAGGGGACATTCAGTCCCTGTCAGTAGGGCCCTCATGTCTAGAGTGAAGGCCTTTCTACATCCCAGGCCGGGTTATGTCCCCAAGGTTCCTACGAGCCCACGGGGCCCCATTACTCTTCAAGCCTTCTGTCCTCCTCCGTTCACGACGTCAGACCAGGAAAGGTTAAATCTGCTCTGCCCAATGAGGGCATTAGATACATATGTCCACAGAGCTGCCCTGTGGAGAAAGACCGATCAGTTATTCGTCTGATTCGGAGCCCCTAAGAAAGGGGCTCCAGTATCTAAGCAGAGAATGAGCAAGTGGGTGGTCGAGGCCATTTCACTTGCTTACGAGGCGGCCGGGCAGCCGTCTCCATTGGCTGTCCAGGTGCATTCTACCAGGGGTATGGCTGCCTCTAAGGCACTTTTGTCGGGGGCTTCCCTCCATGATATCTGCAATGCGGCCGGATGGTCGTCTCCGCTAACCTTCGTTAGGTTCTACGAGTTAGATCTGGCATCTACTGTTGGGGCGCAGGTACTCTCGTAAGCGTGTGCGCTTCGGCTTCACACATACGAGACACTTGGTCCTATGGCGATGTGGGTATAAGCGTTCTCACAGCGTTTCGACGCAGCTCGAGTTCCCCGAAAGGGAACATCTCGGTTACGTATGTGACCCTAGTTCCCTGAGGGAACGAGACGCTGCGTCGCTCTGCCATACTCCCGGCGTGTCCGTGATCACTTACTTCAGGCTTTATCAGACGTTAGATCCTGTTTGTTTTCACGGACGCTTTATAGCTTCCAGTCGATGACGTCATCACGCCGACGATCGATATTTTTTCCGATGGAATGGTTCTACAGGCGCTTCACGACGCATTAACGCAGAGGTGTTCTCACAGCGTTTCGACGCAGCGTCTCGTTCCCTCAGGGAACTAGGGTTACATACGTAACCGAGACGTTTTTTTATCATATATTGATGTAGTTATTTCCTCTCCTTTCCGGATTAGTATAATATAAGTATTAGTATATCAGTTGTCGGCATAAGGAGTTTGTTTCAAGAACTGGTTGTGATTACACATGTACCTTGTGCACATGTTAAAATTCATAAGTCAACACCATTAAAAATTGTTCAGCTCAAAATCTGATGTGGGTGTGTCAGACAAAGGAAACATGCAAAATGTGGACAATCTGATTGCTGATTGTCTGCTTGAAACCAGGAAGCCCCTTCTTGGGTGAGCCAAAGCACACCAACATCCGGTGTGACCTCCTCCACTGAAAAGACTTCTGAAAATAAATGTTCAATATTCTGACAGAAATCTCAAGTTCAAGTTCAAGAGTTTTATTTGTCACATACACAGTTATACAGAATACAACCGGCAGTGAAATGTAAACAGGTCCGCTCCATGGACAGCAAATAACAATTAACAAAGAAGCACAACAAATTATAAAATAGGAATAGGATAAAATAGGAATAGGATAAGGTGCTATATATACATATGTAGAATTATGAATAAATCAAGTAAAAGAAATAAGAGATGTGGAATAAAATAAGTGAGATAAAGTAAACTGGAGACCATCAAAATAAATATGTGGATAACAGAAGTGCAGGAGTGTAATGTGCAAACAGCATTATAATGAGTAGTTACATGGAACAACAAGAATAAAGTGCAGTGCAATTTCAGTATGTGAGTTGTTAGTACTGAAGTGAGGTGAAGTCACGTGTTGTTAAGTGACAGCGTTCAGGAGTCTGATGGCCTGTGGGAAGAAACTCCTCCTGAGTCTTTCAGTTTTGGCCATCAGGCTACGGAAGCGCTTACCAGAAGGCAGCCGGGTGAAGTGGGGGTTGGCCGGGTGATTAATGTCTTTGATGATTTTTGTAGCTCTGCCTCTGCCTCTGCAATCTCTTCTGGACTGGGCCATTTCTCACGACTGGGCCAACATTAGCCAGTCGTCGATGTAGTTCACTAAATGGATGCTAACGACACTTTGGGGACGCTGCCTTAGTGTAGCCCATCTAAAGTATGAATGAAACTATTGCTATCTTGGGGTGCTTCTCAATATCCCTTCTTGTTTCCTCGCTCCTCCGTCCTCCATCCTATGACCCGGAAACCATTGGAGGTCAGCCATCTTGAAGGAGATCTCAATTCTCGAATTGCACCGCAAGAAGGCGAGGATCGAGGAGTGAGGAGGCTTCCTGAGGAGTTATGGGCGAGGATTCACTGGAGTATCATTTGCGAAAGTGTTTTATCGACTAAACGCATGCACGCATTAATTCACCTCCCCCTTCATATCGTGCCACAGTTTATTCATCATTATTATTATGTTTACATGTACAAGACACAAATGTTTGTCAAATAACAACAACTGACAATTATATCAAAGCACAAGAAAATTAACGAAACAAATAGAAACTAATACTATACAATGAATAAAAAGCAGTTAATAACTGGAATTCATTGTTAATAATAACTGTTAATATTAATTAAAATATGGAAAAATGTGGTATTTTGTGGAGGCTGAAGCTCACAATATAAATAGTTATCTCCACTGTTCAAGAATCCTGACTAAATCCAGCAGTGCAGAGTCATCATTAACTGACACCGCTTTAAAGTGACGTTAAAGGGAGAGAGAGATATATCATTTCACCTCGTGTCCTTCCCTCGCATCTTGAAGGGGCGGAGCTAAGGAGCGAGGAAAGGAAGCTAGGAAAGGAAACGAGGATGCACAAATAAAAATTGGGAAGCACCCCTGATTGGTGTTGCATCATGACATAACATGTAACAGCACATGCTACGCGGAAGCTACAAAGGGACGCCGGCACACAACAGAGTTAGCTTTTCGCTCTTCAGCAAGCGTTCTGTGTTGCTCTCAGTCTTATTTTGTGTTGTCTGTTAAAATACTGTTGTAAAATGTGGAGATAGAACAGTTTAAACGTTGTGTGCACAGCTGCGCTATTTTTTTATGGGTTAGGACACCCGTTTGGGAGCGCAGCACGCTCAGTGTGAGAACTGTGAAGCATTAACAAGCCACACGTGTTGAAAACTGAAGCCAAAGCGTCTCGATAGCCTCCAGGTGGTTGGTCCAAGTATAGCTTATAATCCCCGCCCTTCCATGTATTCGAATAGAAATGAAACAAACTTAATAATCAAATTACTCTTCAAATAATATTTTCCATAAAGATGGCTTCTGTCATTTTATGGAAGTTTTTTATCACAATGATTTAATTTCAAGTTTTTGGTTTTAAAATAAGTTTGGTTTTAGTTAGTTAATGTTATAGTATTATGACGTTATAAAAGGGGAGGGGGGGGTGTTTCTCTGAGTGAAGTTGTCACTGAGGCACTAACAGACTTTTTTCTGGATTTTTTGCAGGAGATTGGAGCTTTAGCTTTAATTTCTACATTTCCATAACTGTTTATTTCACATCAACATAATGAATTGTTCTACATCTGCGAGAATGTGGGCGGGCTTTTGATATTTTGCTCAACTTTCTGCTCTCTACTGCGCAGACTTCAGTCCCAAATCTGTGCAAGATGTCAGCACCATATTCGGACATGGCTTCACTTTTCTTCAGTAAAAGGTGGTGAAGACACGTTGCACATATTTTTTCGGTCTATACCCATCAGAGTGCTGCGCTTCTGCCTGGCCGTGTTCGATGAGGCAGGCCAGGCTCGCGCTCCCCTGTGGCTCAGGTCCCAAAGGCAGAGGCTCTCAGTGGCTCTGATCACGGGGCTCACAGGTGGCGCTGCGGCACTTTCTCAAGTCCTCTGACAGTTTTGGAACCCGATTGTTGAGCAATCTGAGTCTGAGGAATTAGATGTGCTCAGCATCGAGACAGTTGAAGTAGTAAATGAGAGCACGCCATTTCCTAATTCGAGGCTCAGTCTCACTTTTGCAGAGGCAGCATGTAGATTACGCATCTGCAATAAGAGTGACACGTGATCTGTGTGCATGTAATACTGTTTGGGTGCGAGGTATGTAACAGTCATCTTCTGAGGGTGCTGGCTGTGTTCATTGACAAATTTCTCGACACGTACAGCCGCACGCTTTCAGGTGTTTTAGCCTCGCGCCTGTTGACTTTCTTCTCGAGGGATGAAAGCCTTTATTGTGAACGGCTCGAATCTCACATTTGCAACGTAGATTACAAGAGTGTATATATAAATATTAAAACAGTATCATCTGATGATTATGGCTGAATTTAAATCTGAGAATTTAGATATTTTAAATCAGCCTATCATCCAAACCGTGTTTCACTTAATCATCTATGATGGGAGCAAAGCATCCATGTGCAGTTCCTGAAGAGGCTGCCTGCATGCTTTGTAACGGTGAGGCCTGTACAAAATTGTATTTGTTTTTTTTTCCTGCCGGCCAGCCGCTTCAGTATGGAAGTCCGTTTCCGCCACTAAATAAAAAAAAAAAAAAAAGTAATTGCGACTTTTTATCTCCGAATTCTGACTTTTTTTCTCACAATTGCGAGTTATAAAGTCACAATTCTGACTTTTTTTCTCACAATTGCGAGTTATAAAGTCACAATTCTGACTTTTTTTCTCACAATTGTGAGTTATAAAGTCAGAATTCTGAGTTATAAAGTCGCAATTGCGTGATATAAAGTCAGAATTCTGAGTTATAAAGTCGCAATTGCGTGATATTAAGTCAGAATTCTGAGTTATAAAGTCGCAATTGCGTGATATAAAGTCAGAATTCTGAGTTATAAAGTCGCAATTGCGTGATATAAAGTCAGAATTCTGAGATATAAAGTCGCAATTGCGTGATATAAAGTCAGAATTCTGAGTTATAAAGTCGCAATTGCGAGTTATAAAGTCAGAATTCTGAGATATAAAGTCGCAATTGCGTGATATAAAGTCAGAATTCTGAGATATAAAGTCGCAATTGCGTGATATAAAGTCAGAATTCTGAGTTA
Organism: Pseudorasbora parva; assembly: GCF_024679245.1. Taxonomy (NCBI): domain Eukaryota; kingdom Metazoa; phylum Chordata; class Actinopteri; order Cypriniformes; family Gobionidae; genus Pseudorasbora; species Pseudorasbora parva. The sequence goes on from NC_090173.1 coordinate 34,252,978, forward strand.
TAAAGTCGCAATTGCGTGATATAAAGTCAGAATTCTGAGTTATAAAGTCGCAATTGCGAGTTATAAAGTCAGAATTCTGAGATATAAAGTCGCAATTGCGTGATATAAAGTCAGAATTCTGAGATATAAAGTCGCAATTTCGTGTTATAAAGTCAGAATTCTGAGATATAAAGTCGCAATTGCGTGTTATAAAGTCAGAATTCTGAGATATAAAGTCGCAATTGCGTGATATAAAGTCAGAATTCTGAGTTATAAAGTCGCAATTGCGTGATATAAAGTCAGAATTCTGAGATATAAAGTCGCAATTGCGTGATATAAAGTCAGAATTCTGAGATATAAAGTCGCAATTGCGTGATATAAATTCAGAATTCTGAGTTATAAAGTCGCAATTGCGAGTTATAAAGTCAGAATTCTGAGATATAAAGTCGCAATTGCGTGATATAAAGTCAGAATTCTGAGATATAAAGTCGCAATTGCGTGATATTAAGTCAGAATTCTGAGATATAAAGTCGCAATTGCGTGATATAAAGTCAGAATTCTGAGATATAAAGTCGCAATTGCGTGATATAAAGTCAGAATTCTGAGATATAAAGTCGCAATTGCGAGTTATAAAGTCAGAATTCTAAGATATAAAGTCGCAATTGCGTGATATAAAGTCAGAATTCTGAGATATAAAGTCGCAATTGCGAGTTATAAAGTCAGAATTCTGAGATATAAAGTCGCAATTGCGAGTTATAAAGTCAGAATTCTGAGATATAAAGTCGCAATTGCGAGTTATAAAGTCAGAATTCTGAGATATAAAGTCGCAATTGCGAGTTATAAAGTCAGAATTCTAAGATATAAAGTCGCAATTGCGAGTTATAAAGTCATTGATCTGCCACGTCCTGACATGAGTTGTGTCGTGAACACATTATAATAAGTATTTTAACTGTAGTTTTAGCTGATAATGATGGAATGATTGTCTTATTACCTGAGTGGCATTAATATCTCTGAGCAAACGCGCTCTTGAGGGGCAATGCAAGCTTTGGCACTGAAACAGAACGGATGTGAGGTGATAACGTTCATATTCTGATGTGTTATTATGGAAATATAATCCCCAGAACATCACCACCCTCAGAATGTGCTGTAATTCACGATTTCCTTAGAGAACGAGTGTGTAGACACGTCCAGTTGGGCCTATGACATGTCGCTATACATACATACAGTCACCTGAGTGTGGCGCTGCTGGGATCATAATTCATAAATAACGAATCATTAATAGCATATTTCATTAATAACGCATCAGAATATGCTGTAAGGTAGGATTTCGTTTGAGAAAGAATTGTATTGACCTCCATATATGTTCGGTTTTGATCATATTTGAAATAATAAATTAATAGATATTTGGCTAATCTGTTACAAATTCTAATAAAGTAATATAATCGCATATCATTAAATCTCAGCTGCAAACATTATATAATGTCCTATTTCTATGTGCTTTAAATATGTAAGACATGTTAAATGCCTCAAATGATAAATATGTACTGGCACTTATAGCTTACTTTATGTATTTGACAAGAACCTCTTACTCCATTCCCTGACTGTTAATTCTATACTATAGCCTATTCTGTTCCATAGCACACATGTACATACAAATTTGTCTATTTGTGTGTATTATGCATATGTGTATGTCACTCATTCATTTATTTTTATTCTCTATTGTGTAGCTACTGGGGTATACTGGAAACTTCTGTCACTAAGACAGATTTCTTGTGTGTGCAAAAAAGGCAATAAAGCTCCTATATTGATTATTTCTGATTCTGGTGTCACATGCGCCATTTATTGAAACAGTATCATTTTATCTTTTTAACGTTTAATGAAAACTGCTGCCCGATCACAACACGTCAGTGCTCTGTCGGTATGCTACATACAGTCACCTGAGGGTGGCGCTATTCTGGGATCATATTTCATTAATAAGGCATCATATGCTGTAATGCAGGATTTTGAGAATAGAAAATAAATGCAATAGGGTAGGGCCTACTCTGGTTGAATTTGTCACGTGGGCCTTTTATTAAAACATATAAGATTATTATTTACAGAAGTAGGCTTTTAATGAAAACTGCTCCATCTCAACCTCATATTTCTGTTGCAACTGTTCGGCAGCAGAACTCACTGTTTCTCTGTCAGGTTCAACACCATTCAACCGTGTGTGTGTGTGTGTGCGTGTGCGCGCACATGCACCAATAACCTTGACATTGAGGTTTGAACTGAAGTGGTACAGAGCCTTTTACAATTAATTTATTATTTCAAATATGATCAAAATCGAGCATATGGAGGTCAATAAAATTCTTTCTCAAACGAAACGTTTTGCTCAGAGATATTAATGCCACTCAGGTAATAAGACAATCATTCCATCATTATCAGCTAAAACTACAGTTAAAATACTTATTATAATGTGTTCACGACACAACTCGTGTCAGGACGCGACAGATCAATGACTTTATAACTCGCAATTGCGACTTTATATCTTAGAATTCTGACTTTATATCACGCAATTGCGACTTTATATCTCAGAATTCTGACTTTATATCACGCAATTGCGACTTTATAACTCAGAATTCTGACTTTATATCACGCAATTGCGACTTTATAACTCAGAATTCTGACTTTATATCACGCAATTGCGACTTTATAACTCAGAATTCTGACTTTATATCACGCAATTGCGACTTTATATCTCAGAATTCTGACTTTATAACTCGCAATTGCGACTTTATATCTCAGAATTCTGACTTTATATCACGCAATTGCGACTTTATATCTCAGAACTCTGACTTTATAACTTGCAATTGTGAGAAAAAAAGTCAGAATTGTGACTTTACAACTCACAATTGTGAGAAAAAAAGTCAGAATTGTGAGATAAAAAGTCGCAATTATTATTATTATTTTTTTTAATTTAGTGGCGGAAACGGGCTTCCATACTTCAGGGCCTCGAAGTAAATGTAAAATCCCCGAGGTTGGTGTAACACAGGTTAGAATCCTGCTATGTGAGAAACAGGAAGAAAAGAATATAATTTCTAAATAATTATAATTCTAACAAACCACAAAAAGAATAAATATAAAGTTGCTTAAAGTCATTGCAGTTTAATATAATAATAAAATAAATAATAAAATGACTAAATGTTGAAATGATATATTCAGTTCAAACTGCGACCGTGTGTGACGTCATGGAGACGAGACGCGGAAGCAGTGAGAAGCGCACGCATTGCTGATCGCGAGAGAGCGAGCGAAAAGAAATGAGATCAATCTTAAGCCTCGTTCACACCGCCAGCGATTTTGTCGCTGCATGTCGCCAGCGCCAGAGATTCATGTCGCTAGTGGGCGTTCCCACTACGGGTTCCCTTTAACGTCATTAGCAGGGAACACCCTCCCAGTGCAGAACAGACTGATCACATGCACTCCACTGACTTCACTCCTATTGGTTGTCGCTCGCGATAATCGCTTCTCATTTGCATAAAGTTGAAATTTCTGATCTTTTGTCGCGCGTCTCGTGTCGCTTGACACGCCCACATTCTGTCGCCAACGGTCACTGTCGCTCGTGTCGCCGGAAGTCGCCAGCGCTCCATTGAAATGAATGGGATCGTGTCGCTTTGGCGCTGCGTGTCGCTGGCGGTGTGAACGAGGCTTAAGAGTATGAGGTCTCTGTGGAACAAAAAAGGGGGCGTTTCTCAATTCTGGGCGTTTTTAAAGTAAAATGGGCGGTTTTCCACATCTTTAACTGATTGGCTAAAGTCAAATGGGCGATTCCCATTACCTATTTTTCGTCATCAAGATGCCATCCGCATGCGGAGAAGAGGAAATTGCTACTGAGAGATGAAGTGCTTATAGATGCAAGTAGATTTTTTGTAAATTACCAATTCGTGTAGTGTTTTTAATTAATGTGTGTGTATTTTTAGCTTCAACATTCGCTGTCCTATTTGATGAATGCTTGTCAGATACCATTGTAGATCATTCACATGCTAAACTTTTTCCTGTCAGGATAATTTTAATGAAAAATTAAATTGTAAATTAAGTGTAATCCAAATACTATTATGAGAATGAACCATTGATTTTATTATAGCAAAGCAACGTTTTTTTTTTTTTTTTTTGGCAAATTACGATTTGTATAACCACAGAAATGCCATCGATAAACTATGGTTTTGTAGAAAAAACTTTGATAATTGGTGGAATAATTACGATAACCATGGTTTGTTGGTTTTATTCGTATAGTAAAACCATTTTTTATTTGTGTACGGTTAGTTTTAAAGTTTAGCTTAAAGTATTAAAATACCTTATTTATAATACAGTGCAACGTATTTTAGGGCTAGGAATATGTTTCTTGTCAATAACCGAACCCTTCTAATCTCATGACAGATGGCTCAAGCTCTTTCAGGTAATATTGATAATGAAGTGGCATATGTGGACTCTACAGTGATCAAACAGAAAGACTTAAGAACTTTGACAGAACTTTGTGAGGTTGAAGGAAATGTAAGAAACACTAGCACAATAAACATAAATCAAAAATTATAAAGAAAAGTATCCCCTCCTCAGGTGTTGAATTTGTGTTCTGCAGCAGATTGCTCTTTTACAGGTTTAACTTCAAAGTCTAAAGAGCAGAAATAAATAATAATAATAATAATAATAGTAATAAACATGTTGATCAAATACTAAAATTAATTTATTTTGTTTTCAGAATGTGGACATCTATCCAGTTGACAGCCATGTCATCGTGACATGGTTGCCACCTTTTTGTCCACATCCCATGGATGGCTTACCTGTATGTACGGCTTAATTTCTCAGAGGTGGGTTTGCCAACTGCATAAAAGAAAGTCTATAGGTTTAAAGATTTTTTGATAAACTTGTGCTTTTCCAAACTATAGACTGACATGTCAAGAATTAGGAGATGGTGGTCTGTTCTTTTGCTGGGGATGTACCCACAAACATTATACATTTTCCCCTGGTATAAGTTTGTGAAAATTGATACAAGGATGTCAAAATGTCAACAATTGGTGTTATTATTAATTCCTTACCTGCATCAGTCAGTCCTGATATACTGTATTATTAATGTATTTTCATGTCAATTAATTTAGGTCACTTAAGCAAAGGAAAAGAATGCGAATCAGTGCTGACAATTGTTGGTACTGGTATTGTTTCCTTTGTCCGAGGAGCTCTATTACTGATAATAAATGTTGCTTTTAAATTGCTGATCTTCTATATTGTCTCTTCCCTGTAGTTGCAACCAGTAACACACCCCACAACAAACAACAGGCATGTATTTGCCATTTTACTCAACCTTCAAAGTGCAAGAGAATTATTATCACAACAAGCTTTTTCTCATCTACAGATTCCCCTGCTAGTTCTTTGAGCACTCTTGCTGGACGTTGTTCAGGATGGTGATGATGCAGTCCGCACCCTAGCCCACACATGCAGCTGCTTCAACAGCTCACTTTCGGTGGTTGGACAGTAGGTTTTATTAGTGTTTTTTTTTATTTTGTGCTTCCATCTTTCATGATGTCATTGTTGGGTACATGACGGCATAATGATGGTACAGTAAATAAACATGATTGTATAATATTTGTCAATACATTGTTGCATTTTTGCCTGCGAATGTGGTTGTCTTTTTTTATATACACACTTATCAGGTGTGGTGAACTGGAGCTTCAGAACCCTGTACAGAACTCCCTAAGCAATATCCAGATGCCTCCAGTGTGATGCTCTGTACGAAGATCATGGAGCAGGCTACAGAAGAAGAGGACAAAGAGGCGTCCTACAGGGGTTTACTCCTCAGATGACTTTGAGTGATATTGTGGTAGTGATTGCTTTTATGAGGCTCGTGGAACGTGTAATATTTAAAATTAGATCCTCTTTTTAATGTCTGTTTTTATTACTCTTTTTTTGGAGAATATAGCACTTTAAATAATTAGTATTTTTTTTGTTATAGTGTTGTGGCCATGTAATTAATAAAGTGATGTTACTGTTTAAAGTTTTCTGAGTTGTCATCTTTTTAGTTTAACATGTTATATTTATGCATTTTAGAGAGTCACTTAAATATTCAGAATCAGAAAGAGCTTTATTGGCAAGTGTGTTTACACACACAAGGAATTTGGTGATGGGCTTCCAGTACAGGAGTACAGTACAAACAAAGTGAAGATATACATAGGATTACACAATAAAAAAAAAAAACATGGTATTACACAGTAATATTCAAAATAAAACAAAAACTTATTGGAGCTATGGTTCTTGTGAATGTGCAATTGTACACATTAGTGCAAGCTCATTCTGTAAAAGTACAATAAGATACAATGTGCTTCTGTATTTGTCATGTTGATATATACAAAAACTAATACACTTACAATAATAAAGTTAATTAAAAATAAGTAATGCACCCATTTCAAATGGGATCCTTAATTAATCTGCGAAAGGTAATGGAAATGAATGATGCTGATCTGTTAGTGAAGTTATGATACATGAATAGCTTTAAAAAGGTTTACACAAGATTGTCACATATTTGCCTAATATAAATAAAATACTGTGTGCATGTGCCATATTTTTATATGTTCTGTGCCATTTACATATTTTGAAGCGCTACAGCTGTATTGTAGGCTACTGGAGATTATGGCATGAATGCAAAAGAGTTTATGAGATACTGATGATCTTTTGATCATGTTTGTAATTTTGAATGATATTGTTTGTAGCCTTGTCTGTGCTAATCGGTGCTTATCCTTAGTTACATCAATTCTGAAATGTAGTAGCCTACTCATCACTGACTTTAATCAGTTACTGATGTGAGGTTGGACTGGGCTAGAATCATCACCTATCACAGATTTTCATTAAGGCTAAAAATTCGTTAATAAAAACGTACAAAATGATTGTGTAGGTCTACAAATAGGCTGAATCCGAAATCGCCCCCTATACCCTTAATAGGGCAATATTTGAATGAACAGCACCGACCGCGATATGAGTGTACGTACTGATAGACTCAACGGCTGTCCGAATTCGCTCACTAGTTTTCATTCACTACTTCAAGTAAACTGTAAGTAGGGAATAGTGAATGCGATTTCGGATTCAGCCATATGCAATAGTTATCGCGACTTCGCGAGAAATAAATAAAAAAATACGATGTATGGGATTTCAGGGCTTCCATACTTTTTGATTGGATGGACAAAAAAACACCCATCCGGGTCTGAAAACGCCCACAAATGGAGACACGCCCCTTTTTGTTCCGCAGAGACCTATAATTGTGCAATCTAAGGCAAATATCAAAATAATCCTTTCTAATATCTGAATAATATGATCTATATTATGTTGTAGACCTGTTATTTGATTATATTGGGTTATTTTTAGAACGAGATTGTTGATATTTCCACTGATGTGACGATCGCTGATTGAACCGCTGTTAAATCCAATGCGGGTGGTAAATGCACATGAAACCCCCCGGATTTGGTGAGTTTTTAAGTAATATTGTTCACTTTACTAAACACTAAATGTTATATTTGTTTATTGAAGGTTTGAAGTGTTTCTAAAGTGTTTAAAGTGTGTAACAGTCACGGAAGAAATGTGAAAGGTGATAAAATATTCCATTTAACCATTTAAATGTTACATGGTGCAAAATGACATATTCTGGTATGTTATACATGTCATGCCTAGGGGAAAATTAGTATTTTAATACTATTTTCATACATATGGATGGTTGATTGATGAATGTAAAGCATGTATTGCGTTGTTCCAAAAGAAATAGTGTGTAAATGTTTATGATGCTTAAGACGCTGTTTGTGTGAACAGGTCAGGTTTTTTTTAGTGAGATTGGAACCCTTTAACACCGATGGCGAGCCTACCCAACCCGAACCACAGTAACTTGAGTGAAACGCAAGCAGAAGATTCCGGTAGCACCTTCTACTAAGCAGGTGGAATCCATTTTTCATTGCGTACATTCTGATCGGAGGGATCAGACCTTTTCCTTGACGGTGATCATTTTTGCACTATTGACTGTCGCAATACAACTCTTCTACATCAAGAGAATTTGCACACACTAACATATATTTTGCACTTTGCGTGACAGCGAACATTTCAATTGAGTTTTGATTTTTATATTTTTGAAGAATTTAATTGTTTTAAATTGTCTTGATTTGTCTAATGTGATTTGATGTAATTGTTTTCCCTTATATTTTGTTTTAATTTGGGTTCATCATTTTTATGAGTGGGAATTAAAAGGAGTGAAAAGAACTAAAACCCCAAAATAACAAAAGCTCTTATTAAACTAAAAGTCAGTGAATCTCTATAAACTAAAATTAGAAACTGAACAACTAAAATATAACAAAATACTAGAAGTAAACAGGAGAAAGCTATTTAAATAGTGAACAGAGCTCAAAAGATATCTAAAAGAACAACAAGGGATTAAAGAGAACAATTTTCATTTAATTTTATTTTTATTATTTCATTGTTGTGATTGTGTTACATTTGCTTTTATATATTTTTTGCGCCAATCAAAATGCATACTTACTTTCATTGCCTGTGTCTTGAGTGCCTTGATTCTTACCCTCCTGTAAACGAACCTAGACACTGGTCCAATATCAGGTGCTTAGAGAGACCTGTCACTGTAGCATAGCCACCAAACTAAATTGTTAAATTGTGTGCCTGAGTTCCAGCTTCATACTAGGGCAGGCATGTTTTCAGTGTAGCATAGTGGGCACATTCCCCAAAATGTTTTTACTGATGCAGTGCGAGTTCCCTAAAAAGGGAATGTCTCGGGTTAAATCTGTAACCCTTGAGGCCTGAGAAGGGAACGAGACGTTGCATTGCCACACCTCTCCGTTTTTGGTTGACAGACAGACAGAGAGAGAGAGAGAGAGAGAGAGAGAGAGAGAGAGAGAGAGAGAGAGAGAGAGAGAGAGAGAGAGAGAGAGAGACATATGGAGAGACCAGAGATGGTTGTAACCCGGCTCAGTTGTAACAACTCTAATCTGTCTAATCAGGAACTAGTTACAAATCACCTAATTCACTTTGCACATGCTCAGTTTAGTCCTTATTCCACATGTAAAGTAGAGCTCTGTGGCAGACAGATGCTAGAGTGAAAAAAAACTATTTTGACGTAAGAGAGTTTTTTTTTTTTTTTTTACTTTGTTTATTTTTGTTTTGTTGTTTTAGCTTTTAGGTGGGCTAGTTCATGGATGACTCGTTTAGTTTAAAAACAAGACTCGGGGTTAGTTGTAACAGAGTCTCTCTCTCTTTCTCTCTCTCTCTCTCTCTCTCTCTCTCTCTCTCTCTCTCTCTCTCTCTCTCTCTCTCTCTCTCTCTCTCTCTCTCTCTCTCGCTCTCTCTCCCACACACACACACACACACACACACGTCTGGTTCACTATCTTTGTGGGGACTCGCCATAGACGTAATGGTTTTTTACTGTACAAACCGTATTTTCTATCCCCCTACACTGCCCCTGCCCCTAAACCTATCACAGGAAACATTCTGCATTTTTACTTTTTAAAAAAAAAAAAAAAAAAAAAACCTCATCCTGTATGATTTATAAGCCTTTTGAAAAGTGGGGACCGCTGGCTGGTTCCCACAATGTAGGTTATCTCAGGTTTTACTATCCTTATGGGGACATTTGGTCCCCACAATGTAATATAATCAAGGGCACACACACACACACACACACACACACACACACACACACACACACACACACAATGTAACTATGTCCAATGCTATGACTGACAGTAACAAAGATGCTTATACACAATGTTTGTGTTCAAGTTCAATTTCTTATGGTCAATTATGACTGAGAGTGACACACACATCAGCTGTATTGAAATGCCAGTGTTTTTTTATCATAATCCTTATTTCATTATGTTACATATCACCCCAGGGTATGTTTCAACTAACCCAGACTATGGGGTGAATTTTATCATTTCACTCCTCGTGTTTGAAACTAAAGCCTATAGTTCACACTGCCCGATTTTTGCCCCGATTTTGAGTCGCCGACAGGTTTTGCGAAATCGCCGACAAATGCCCGAGATCACAGGCAAATCGGTGCTCGTGCACGCGAGTGACAATCACGCAGTATGAATGATCAAAGACGCGATCAGAGAGAGTCGCCGACGCCGGTGAGATATTTGGCATGCTAAATATCTGGACCTGTCGGCGATTCAAACTCCTGCTGTGTGAACTGCGTTCTGACTGAAAATTACACTGACAGCCAATGAGAGAGTGAGATACAGGGCAGCAGGAGGTTCAGGGAGGAGTTATAAAGCAGAATTTCAGTATTTTAATAGATATATTTACAATTCTATCAAACAGAAACAAAGGCCAAACATTTGCACATCCAGCCACAGCAGCAGCACATTACAAAATTATTTATTTACCTCAAACTCTTTGCAGAACAAAATCCTGGCTCCCTCTGTCTCTCCAACAATTTCTTCCGCCATTATCTTTTTTCTTTTTCTCCACAAATCAGCGCACATACAATTTGAAGCAAACTTTGTGCAGTTTATCATTTTTAATAACAATTCCAAGTCTCGCGCGAGAACTCCGGTCTGACCGGTGTTACGAGATTTTTGGTTTCTGAGATTTTCGGTTTCAGTGGGCGGAGCTTACATGAATATTCATGAGTTTCCCGCACATGCGCGTGAAACTGAGAATTTTAGCTTGCTCCTCCTTGTATCTCAGCAGATATAATCTATTGTTTCAAAAAAAGGTAAATCGTTTCAATGTCGCGCGAATTTATGCCTAAACATCAATTGTTTATTGCGTTTACGAAATATTTATTAGTTAGCAAGTTTTGTGCAGTGGTAGTAGCTATACCTGAATAAAAGATTACAGGCTTTAAGCAAACTTCAACTAGTCGTAGCCTACTGATTTCATTTCGTTGTGATTTTCCTTTCTTTGTACCATGATGCTTTAAAACGGTATTTTAATAATTGTCATAATTTTTCATAAACCTCATAAACCTGTATTTGTTTATGTGGACTAAAAAGTTAATCTATCCTGGTGTGATTTGTTCTTAAATTCTTATTCATTTTTATTTATCAAATAACTTAAAACCACACACAAGCATGAATGTGTTGCTTTAATAGGTCTACAGAAGTACAATTTGAATTAAAAGTGTCATGAGAAAAGTCTGATGATCTATATTAGGCTAATAATACTGTTCAAAGGTCTTTCTTTTTTATGTTCACCAAGGCTGCATTTATCTGATTAATACAATTAAAAAATATTTTTACCAAATGTATTCTTTATATTTATTTTATTTTTTTTATCTTGTGATGGCAGAGCTCCAGTCTTCAGTGTCACATGAGTCCTAACCCTTCAGAAATCATTCTAATATAGGGAGTTTCTGCTCCAGAAACATGTATCACAGTTGAAAATGGTTGTGCTGCTTTTGCTGCTGTTTTCTGGATTTTTTATGAATAGGTAGTTTAGAAGAGCAGCATTTATTTGAACTATAAATTATTTGTAACATTTTGTCTTTACTGTCTTTTTGTTGTTGTTTGTTTACCAATAGAATCCATTCTTGCTGAATAAAAGTTAACATTTAAATCATAGTGATTCCAAACTTTTGCCTTGCAAATCTTAAGAGTGATTTAAAAAAGTCAAGATGACAAAATGTCATAAATGTTTTAACATAGATTCAATAGTTTAAAGATGTTTATTTTTCAAGATTTAAAGTCAAAAGTGTTTCTATGAAGCCCAATTAAGAACCTACATGTTTATGAAACACATCCGGTTTACCAGAAAAGTCTAGCTGTTTTAACTGAAAGCATATCTTTAAATATATATCAGTTCCATTATTTGTCTCAAGATGCACCCATTAATGTTTTTTTTTCTCAGGCATGTTTAATGTTAAAGCTAAATGTCCTCCTAATTTAACTTAGCCTAATTCTAGTTAATCTAAACCCTGTCTGTGAAACCAGGCCTTTATGACTTTATGACTGATAAATTAGTGTTTGTTGTGCATCAAAACAGATCAGATATAAATGATCATCAATGTGTATCATCCAGGCAGTGCAACTGAAAGAAAGATTAAATGAAATGGTCAAAGAAAGAGCAGATGACAGAGAGTAATAACAGTATAGGTTGCAAAATGTTTATTAGGCCACTGACATGGTTGTGGGTGTTATTTCAATCATTTGCAGAGTGATAAACAGTTTTAAAGCTAACAGAAGTGTATAACAATAAATAAAATGATAATCTGTTCATAAGCATATTATTTATCTGTTCTTCTATTGGAAATCGGATATGTGATCTGGAATATTTGGTTTCACAGTGTAAGTGGAACCTTAAACAGTGTCATTATTTTTATTTGTAAATTTATATTTGTTTGTAAAACAATTAATTTCAAACTTTAAAATTATTTTATTCATACATTTTTTTAATTGGAAACATGAAAAAAACAAAAACAAATCAGCAACATTTTTCAGCACTGTGACTAACCACACAGCAGACAGTTCACAATCAGAGAACATGGAGAATGTTCAATTGTTATGCTCATGAAAAGGGAAAGGTAACACATCATCACTAGGCTATATGTTACAAAAAATATAATGTCCACAGATACAATATAACAGGTTTATTTCAGTTGTTACAGGCAGTTCATAATCTGATAAAAGACACTAGAGCACAAAGGAAAATAACAACGAAATGAAATTTCTAAATCTATTCGACTAGGCTGCTTGAAGTTTGCTTCTCCTAACATTACACGTGAATGACTGCATTCATCAGGGACAATTGCACAAAACGTGCAAATAATAATAATGAACTGTTCTGAAACGATAAATAGTTTAGCCATAATCTCGCGCCGAAATGATTTACCTTTTTTGAGATAATTCATTAAATATGCTGAGTAACAAATGTGCGTGAACTAAAATTCTCAGTTTCACGTCCGGGAAACTCATGAATATTCATGTAAGCCCCGCCCACTGAAACCGAAAAGCTCAGAAACCGAAAATCTCGTAACACCGGTCTGTTTTTACGGTCTATGGGTCTGACGCACGTGTGATCTCGCGTTGTTTACTCGGCACATCGCACGTGTGTTTGGGAAACGTAGTTTGCACACCGGAGAGCGAGAGAGTTGTCGGCGATTCTTCCTCTTGTTCAGTCATGCAGTGTGAACTCCTCTGTCTTCAAACCATCGTGCAGTGTGAACACAGCAGTGACTGAGTGATACCCCAGATAGTCATGCAGTGTGAATAGAGCAGTGACCCGACGAGTTTGAAAATCGTGCAGTCTGAACTAGGCTTAAGCCATGCATTTTCTGTTTGTGTTGCAAAGATAAGCAATCTCATTTAATAGCAGACACTTGTAACTAGTTTGAATCACATTTTGAACACACTGGCTTAAAAGTGCTCTAAGATATAGACAGAAAGGTAAAAAACGTTACAATAATCCCCAGATAGATAGATAGACAGAACTATAGACAAATAGACAGATCTATAGATAGACAGACAGACAGACAAGCTCACCAAGGTCAAGAAAATCAAAAACTTGATTTACTCAGACTGACTTATAGGTTCAGTCTGAAAGACAGTTCATAAGAATAACATAGACTGTGTGACATAGGCCCCGTTCACACTGCAGGCAAAAGTGGCCCAAATCTGATTTTGTTTGGGTCAAGTGACCAGGTCAGACCTCTTCAGAGGTAGTGTGAACACTCAAATCTAGCCCAGATCTGATTTTTTCAAATCAGATTTAGACCACAATGCAATTTTTTCGGATTTGATGCGTCTTTTACGTCAATCTATGTCGACATTTGTCACAATTATGCACCGGCGAGTTAGCCCTAGACACAACAGACACAGACAATAGCATTAAAAACTTGACTAGATATGGAGAACAGCGATGGAGCAAGTCAATGGAGGGAGAGTGAGGTGTTAGACCTATTTAGTATATGGGGAGATATTCAATTCAAGCTAAACTAGAAGGATCCTACCGTAACCGCTCCATTTTTGAAAGCACACGAAATGGAAGAACGGGGACACAGAAAAACGTGGCTTCAGTGCCAAAGGAAGGTGACAAAAGGCCAAAATAACCAATTTTGCTCTCTTTCCTTTCGTTCTTCTTAGTGCTGCAACGACGCGTCGACGTCATCGATGACGTCGACTACGGAAATACGTCGACGTTCGTGAAATGCGTCGACGCGTCGTGTCAGACGTTCATCTCGCGTAATGTTAGCTTCTGCTCCTGGTTCTATCACAAAAACCTAGACCGCGAATATCAAAAGTATGGGAATACTTTAAACAGAGGCCAAACAGTGTTTCCCACACATAGACTAATTTGTGGCGGACTGCCACATAATAACGGTCGCCACATTCGTCATTCATTCATTTTTACACTATTTAAAAGACGCACGCATATTCGTTTAGCTGCATTTCCTTAAGTTCTCTCTCCGCCCTTTTGCGCGTCTCTTACTCACTCACACACGGGGTCACGGCGCTCATATAATTCTAAACAAACCAGCGCGGTGTCAATCAATACAGACCAGTGTTTCCCAACCGGGATCCCGATCAAAAGTTGCGGGGACGCACTTACACTTCGGTTCATCTCGCATCTGATGACGCATCTTTAATATGGGTTGTAACTTGAAAATAATGCTGTATGTATATTTCTGTCGATGGATACATGTGCAAAACGGTGAACGTGGGCAAAGAAAAACGTGGGCAAAACGGTCTCTCTTTGTAAACTTTATAAAACGCATGCGAGTGCTGCTGTACGTCCGAATATGAGCAGTCATTTTCAGTCATCACCCCCGTGTAGCCAGGAGACTCGAATGAGAAGATCTGTCTTTGTGCACTCGTCCCAAAGCGCGCAAATATTGAGTTATCTTTCAAATCCCGTGCTTAAACGGACAAACTCACAAAAAGTATGTCAAAATGTCATAGCCTACTCTGCCTTAAGTGAACTTTATACAGAAAATACGACGACTATCCTTGGGTCTTAAAGGGGCAGTAGCCTTCACTGCTGTCTGTTTAATGTCAAACAAAAGATAAAGACATCACTCACTGCTCCTGATTGAATAGCTTTTGTAAGTTTAATAAGGATTATTTTTTTTAATTTTAAACAGTTAAATGTGTGGTTATTTGACTTTTGATTACTTCATTCCATTTCTCTACCTAAAAACTAATGTTAGACCTACCCGAAAAGCATTCTTTATTTTATTATCATCTTTGCTCAATAGTATTTATTTGTGCTGCTGCTTGTATTTAAGTTATCTGTTCTTATTTTCTTTATTTTCATTTGACAGTAGTCCTTTTTCCCCTGAACATAGCAAATACCGAACTGTACTGAAACGTGAACCTAAAACCGTGATACAAAGCGGTATGCGAGGGGGTGCCACAGAATTTTGAAAAATTTCAAAGGGTAAAAAATAAATCGTTAGATTAGTCGACTAATCGAAAAAATAATCGTTAGATTAGTCAACAGAAAAAATAATCGTTAGTTGCTGCTCTAGTTCTTCTCCTCTTCAGCACCTGCTCATTAATGTTATGGCTTTCATTACACAAACATGTTTAAATAAAAGCGATGCTTACTTCCTCTATAACCTCCTGAACTTTAGTGCAACAGTGTGCTTCGTCTGATGTCATTGATATTGTTCTTTTGCACATGCAGGTTAGTTTGAAACCTGAAACAGTTCACACTGGAATCAGATATAGACCACATTTTAAAAGGTGGTGTGAACAGCCAAACAGAAAATCAGATCTGAGCAAAAAATCAGAATTGAGCATTAGGACTTGCGGTGTGAACATAGACTCTTAGTTGCCTTATATACTACATATACTCTGCAGCCTGACAACAGAATAAACCATGTATTAATATAATTTCAGAATGTATGTATAGATCACGCTTTAATGATGATGTGTGCAAAAAAACGTAGCTATTCTAAAATGAACTTAGTAAACTTGCCTGCCATTTCTGAGCTTTCAAAACACTTCACAGCGCCTTGTCACTTCAGAGGCTCTTCCACTTTTTCAGTTTGTGTTTTTGAACAGCTGTCTGTATTAGTGTTTCCACAGTGTCTCTTGCACAGTAATACACCGCAGTGTCTTCAGTCTTCAGCTGATTCATGTGCAGATAGAAATTAGAGCTGTCCTTAGATGCCGAGAACCTGCCCTGAACTGACTGAGCTGAGCCTTTGCTAGAGTCTATATAATAGTGCAAGATCCATTCCAGTCCTTTTCCAGGTGCCTGACGGATCCAGTGCATTCTATAGCCACTGAGAGTGAACCCACTGCAGGCACAGGTCAGTTTGTGGGAACCGCCTGGAGACACAACTACTGACTGTTCAGACTGTGTGAGCACAACCTGAGAGTCAATACCTACAGAGACAAAAATAATAATAATAATAATAATGTCACAAAAAAATCCAGTATATATGCTTTACAATCACAATACTGATAAAATGGGAACCAATTTAAATTTTAACTCCTTAAAACTGCCTAAATAAATAAAAAGTTAGAATTTTAAATTATACAAAACACTCACTGTGTGCAGCTGCCAACAGCAGAAAGAGCTTTAGGGAGCACATTGTTTCTCCTCTTCAGATCAAACACTCATTTAGTTGTTTAAATAGGAAATATAGCAGTTGAGTTTGCATTGACAAATGTACTCACGTATGTGGAGAGTAGGTGTGTTTAAACAAAACTGGCTCATCACAATCACTAGTTCCCTTTCAGTCGGTCACGTTCGACGTACGTCAGAACTGAACCGACGAATGGGATCTTACTTTAGAGACCAATCCTACTTCGAGCATCTAACAACGAGCCAATGAAATTTGGCATGCGATCACGCATTCCACGCTCCGCCCCGCAGCGCGGGTATAAATAGGAAGTGGAATGGTAGATCAGCGCTTTCTACTTCGGAGCCGAGCAGTGCTTACTGTTTCCTACGAAGAGTGTCTGACTACGAGTCAAAGAGTGTTGAGTGAGAGAGTCTGCCAGTGCGGGTGATACGGCGCGTCAGTGAGAGACTGTCTGATCAGTGATCAAGCGATCTAAAGGAGCTTGTTGGTTCGCTGAGCGTTTCCCATACAAACTGTTGGTTCGCTGAGCGTTTCCTATACAAACTGTTGGTTCGCTGGGCGTTACACACACACAAATACACATCACTGAGAGCTCACACAGGCTTGCAGAACGAACTGTGTGGAGCCGCGGTCATCTCCCTGAGTGCTTCAGCACACTAAAAGAGCAGCTTTCCATTCACAAAAGAGCAACACGGTTTGACCCTGCGTCTTTTTCAAGATGTCATTCAAACCGTGTATTCCTGGTATGCAACTGTTTCCTGTCCTCTTGACGGCCATGAGCGCATGTGAGATTGCGATCGTGGGTGATTCATGTTCTGGTAAAAGAACATGGTCACGTCGGCGCGTTGTTCGTCTCCCCCTTCTCATAAAGGGCTCGAGTGTTCAGCGCGCCGTGTGCCGTCGAGCGGCCGGCTGACAGCGGTGGTTGTCACGACAACCGGCGCGCGTCAGTCGGCGCTCTAGATGCGCGGTCGAGACTATGAAACCTCAGATGGGGTCGAGTCCCTTCGCCTATCCCCCGATCTAGTTCATTTCTAGTGTTACTGGAAAAGGGCTACTTTGGCTGATAAGCGCTGGTGGCCTGAGGATTACAGTGGGGATTCCCCGCCGGGTAAATCCCCTCGGGCCCCCACTCCTCTATCGCATCAAAAGCATGCTGAGACTCTGTTCGTGGGTGGTACGGATTCTCTCATGAGAACACGACCACGTCAGGGCATTGTTCGCCTTGCCTTCTTCATAGAGGCTTGAGCGCTCAGTGCGCTGTGTGCCGTTCTGACGGCCACGTTCACTGTCTCGCATGCCTGCTGGTAGTTGAAGGTGGAATCGCTGATCCTAAAGAGAAAAAGGGCTAGCGTTTCATTTTTGGCTCTGGCAGAGGACAGATGTCAATTGCTGCATCGGAGAGAGGGAAATATGGAGGGTCAAAAGGGCCAAAAATGAGACAAAAAAAAAAAAAGTATCATTGTTTTCCCTCTCTCACTGCCCTCTGCCCTGCACGCACGAGGGTAGTCCCAGCCCAGGGGTTGTGCAGGAACTGCGTGCGGTGTTGGACCTCGCCCTATGGGCGACGAAAATCACTGCACGCTCCCTGGGTCAGGCGATGTCCACACTAGTGGTCCAGGAATAGGGGGCTAACCTGGCAGATATGCGCAAGAAAAGCCTGTCTGTCGGGCTGGCCTCCTCGGCGGCACCATCGAGAACTTTGCCCAGCAGTTCTTGGTGGCCCAAGAGCAGACGGAGGCGTTGCACCAGGGTGCCGACGACCAGCTGCTCGGTCGTCGGTCGCAGCGCCTCTGCCGGCTCGTCGCCGAGGGCATCCCCTCCTGCGTCCGCCTCCACCCTGCTAGAGCCGAGCAGCAGCCTCCACTGGAGGAGCAGGGTGCCGGACGCGAGGGACGCCCAACCCGTCCAGGGCCCACTAACCGGCAGGCAAGCGCAAGGGGACGCGGCCCTGAGACGGGCCGGCTAGGGAGAACAGGAGCTGCTCGGGGGAGACGATGTTCGCATCCCTCCCCCACCCCCCCGGAGGAGGACCGGGGGGCCCTGACTGGTTTCGGTTCTGCCACTGGCTCTCCGGAGTCCAGTGGTACCCACATTTTAAGAGCAGTTTCCTCTCTCTCTGGGCCCCAAGGGGGTCAGGTTGGCAGTGTGCGACGCCCACGGGCCTTGTCACTCCTTTCCTACCCTCCCGTCGCCAGGGGGCAGTTGTGTGGGCCTCGAGGACGCCCCCGGGCCTTCTCACCCACACACTTCCTCTCTCGGGAGCACTCAGTCAACACTCCGGGCCGCCCACGGGCCTCCCGGGTCGGGGCTGAGTGCTTCACTTTCCTGCCTCCGGGCAGTGGGCAGCAGAGTGGGCTCAGAGGACGCCCCCGGGCCTTCTCACCCACTCTCTGTCCAAACCAGGAGTGCTCAGGCAACACTTCGGGCCGCCTCCGGGCCTCCCGAGTCGGGCCAGAGTACTCCGCTTCGCTGCCCCACCCCGGGCACGTCTGTGGTGCGGTTGGTCCCGCTTGCACGGTCTCTGGGGTCCTGGCTAGGTCTCCCCGGGCCGTCTTGCTGGCTCATCCGTACCATCAGACTCGGCTACGCGATTCAGTTCGCGCGCCGGCCGCCCAAGTACAGGGGCATCCTCTTCGCCTCCGGGCGAAGCAGCGATGCTCAGGTCTTGAGGTCAGAGATCGAGGTCCTACTGGCGAAGGACGCGATCGAGCCGGTTCCTCCAGCCGATATGAAGACGGGGTTCTACAGCCCCTACTTCATTGTGCCCAAGAAGGGGGTGGGTTACGACCAATCCTGGACCTGCGAGTTCTGAATCGGGCCCTGCACAAGCTCCCGTTCAGGATGTTGACGCAGAAACGCATTTTCCAATGCATCCGTCCCCAGGATTGGTTTGCAGCGATCGACCTGAAGGATGCGTACTTCCGTGTGTCTTTCTCCCTCAACACAGACCGTTCCTATGTTTGGCGTTCGAGGGGAAAGCATATCAGTACAAGGTCCTGCCCTTCGGGCTGTCCCTGTCGCCCCGCGTCTTTACGAAGGTCGCGGAGGCAGCCATTGTTCCGTTCTGAGAACGCGGCGTTCGGATTCTCAACAACCTCGACGATTGGCTGATCCTAGCCCAGTCGAAGGACCAGTTGTGCGAACACAGGGACTTGGTGCTCAGTCACCTCAGCCAGTTGGGCCTTCGGGTCAACCGAGAGAAGAGCAAACTCTGTCCTACACAGAGGATCTCTTATCTCGGTATGGAGCTGGACTCGGTCAACCGGACTGCGCGCCTCTTCGAGGAGCAAGTCCAGTCGGTGTTGAACTGCTTGAATATGTTCAAGAGCAGGAGAGCGGTCCCACTGAAATTCTTTCAGAGGCTCCTGGGGCATATGGCATCTGCAGCCGCGGTCACGCCGCTCGGATTGCTTCATATGAGACCGCTTCAACACTGGCTCAATGGCCGAGTCCCGAGGTGGGCGTGGCAGAGCGGTCAGTACCGGGTCCCAGTGACTCCTTACTACCGCCAAACCTTCAGCCCGTGGTCCAACACTTCGTTTCTCCGGGCCGGGGTGCCCCTAGAACAAGTGTCCAGTATTCACGGATGCCTCCACCACGGGCTGGGGGGCCACGTACAACGGGCATGCAGTTGCTGGTCTGTGGACGGGGCCGCAATTGCATTGGCATATCAATTGCCTCGAGTTACTGGCAGTACATCTGGCACTCCGCCGCCTCAAGGAGCCGCTGCGTGGCAAGCATGTACTGGTCCGTACGGACAGCACCACGGCCGTTGCGTACATCAACCGTCAGGGTGGTCTACGCTCCCGTCGTCTGCTCCAACTCGCCCGCCACCTCCTCCTGTGGAGTCAGAAGCAGCTGAGGTCGCTTCGGGCCATTCATGTTCCTGGTGTGCTGAACCAGACAGCCGACGAGCTCTCTCGTCAGCCGACACCTCCGGGAGAGTGGCGACTCCACCCCCAGGCGGTCCAGCTGATATGGGACCAGTTCGGAGCCGCACAGGTCGACCTGTTTGCCTCTCCGGACTCGACCCATTGCCAGTGGTACTATTCCCTGACCGGGGGTACCCTCGGCACAGATGCACTGGCGCACAGCTGGCCCCGGGACCTACGCAAGTATGCGTTTCCCCCAGTGAGCCTTCTTGCACAGACACTGTGCAAGGTCAGGGAGGACGAGGAGCAGGTCTTGTTAGTTGCGCCGTATTGGCCCAACCGGACCTGGTTCCCAGAACTCACACTCCTCGCGACAGCCCCTCCTTGGCCGATTCCCCTGAGGAAGGACCTTCTTTCTCAGGGATGGGGCACACTATGGCACCCGCGTCCAGACCTCTGGAATCTTCATGTCTGGTCCCTGGACGGGACGCGGAGGTTCTAGATGGACTACCACAAGCTGTCGTAGACACCATCGCTTCAGCTAGAGCCCCCTCTACGAGGCGCCTCTATGCTCTGAAGTGGAACCTGTTCGTTGAGTGGTGCGCTTCCCGCCGGGAAGACCCCCGAAGGTGTTCGATCAGTGTCGTGCTTTCCTTCCTGCAAGATGGGTTGGAGAGAAGGCTGTCTCCCTCCACCCTCAAGGTATATGCTGCAGCAATAGCAGCGTACCATGATGTAGTAGAAGGTAAGTCCGTGGGGAAGCACGACCTAATCGTCAGGTTCCTCAGAGGTGCGAGGAGACTAAATCCTCCTCGTCCATCCTCGATACCCTCTTGGGACTTAGCTCTAGTGCTCAGAGCACTTCAGAGCCCTCCCTTCGAGCCTTTGGCGTCTTGTGAGCTGAAAATCTTGTCAATGAAGACAGTGCTCCTGACGGCATTGGCCTCGATCAAGAGGGTAGGGGACCTGCATGCACTTTCGGTCAACGAATCGTGCCTAGAGTTCGGGCCAGGTAACTCTCACGTTGTCCTGAGACCCCGGCCCGGATATGTGCCCAAGGTTCCTACCACTCCCTTCCGCGATCAGGTGGTGAACCTGCAAGCGCTGCCTTCGGAGGAGGCAGACCCAGCCCTGGCTTTGCTGTGTCCGGTCCGCGCTCTTCGCGCTTACGTTGACCGGACCCAAAGCCTTCGGACCTCAGAGCAACTCTTCGTCTGTTACGGAGGCCAGCAGAAGGGAAAGGCTGTCTCCAAGCAGAGGTTAGCCCACTGGATAGTGGATGCTATAGTCTTGGCCTACCAGTCCCAAGACGTGCCTTGCCCGTTCGGTGTAAGAGCTCACTCCACTCGGAGTGTTGCTTCTTCCTGGGCGCTGGCTCAAGGCGCCTCGCTGACAGACATATGTAGAGCTGCGGGCTGGGCGACACCTAACACGTTTGCTAGATTCTATAGCTTACGGGTAGAGCCGGTATCTTCCCGCATCCTCGCCCCCAGTGGCCAGGAGCGCTAAGTGCCCGTTCTAAGTGTCGGCTTGCGAAACGCCACTCCCGCCCTCTGGGCCGGATACGTGCGTCTATTGTCTCCAGTTGTGTTCCCCGGGAAACCGGCTAACCCTGTCGAGCTCCTCCGTCACCCCTCCGGTGTCAGACGTTGCGGACCGTCTGACGCCAGGCCTGCACCCGTATGCTTGTGAAACGTGGTTGTAGGCTGGGTTCCATATGTAGCGGTTCCCTCACGGCAACCCTATATGTGTATTCTTCCACGGTATCAGCTACCCTTCGGGCTAGCCCCGTGTCTTTCCCTCGACAGAGCCCGCTCTGTCGTCTCTGGGCGTGTTCTTTCCCCCCTTCAATCAGGCTGGAACCACCCCAGAGACTGCCATATGTTGCACTACCCTGCCAGGTTAGTCCTTATGTGTATTCTGCCACCTCTCCTTCCCTGAAGGACGTGGCCCCGCAGCGTACCCTCTCTCTCAAGTACGAGGTAGGCACGCTTTCCCAGCGTTATCCAATAGTCATTCTGAGTGGGTCTTGCAGAAACAGCAGTGACTGTACTCCCTGCTTGGAGCCCTGACTTCCGTACCATACTAGACGGTGCAGTGCGCTCAAGCAGGACGCTGGAAGGGCCAGCATCCTGGCGTTTTCCATAGGGATCCCATTCGTCGGTTCAGTTCTGACGTACGTCGAACGTGACCGACTGAAAGGGAACGTCTCGGTTACGTATGTAACCCTCGTTCCCTGAAGGAGGGAACGGAGACGTACGTCCCGTCGCCAGATGCTGTGCTTCCGCTGGGAGTCCGGTCACCTTTCGGCTCCTCAGCAGAAAAAGCGCTGATCTACCATTCCACTTCCTATTTATACCCGCGCTGCGGGGCGGAGCGTGGAATGCGTGATCGCATGCCAAATTTCATTGGCTCGTTGTTAGATGCTCGAAGTAGGATTGGTCTCTAAAGTAAGATCCCATTCGTCGGTTCAGTTCTGACGTACGTCTCCGTTCCCTCCTTCAGGGAACGAGGGTTACATACGTAACCGAGACGTTATTTGTTTAATAAGAAAGGCTGCCCCCTTCTGGTGTATTCATTATTTTACTTGCCATTTAACAGATGATTTTAATGTAAAGACACTTAAATATAACTGATTTACAAAGGCTAAAACAAAGCCTGACTCATTCAGTGTTTATTTATTTATTTGTTTGTTTGTTTGTTTGTTTATTTGTCAACAAATAAACATTTGTATTGAAAATGTTTTAATTGAAGTGACAGGTTCTTGTGCAGGTTCTGTGTCAGTTTGTGGCACAGTGTCTCACGAGCACAATAATACACAGCTGTGTCTTCACTGTTGAAGTTTTTTCCTGTTAAAATAACTGCATTGCTGGAGGAGTCAGATGAGAAACTGATCTTATTTTTCAGTGAATCTGTGACATGACTGCTACTGGAAGAATAGAACCAGCCAATCCACTCCATCGGTTTTCCACTTGAATGTCGTATCCAGTTAGTGTAGCCACCGCCTGAGGCTGAATATCCAGTGATCTTACAGGCGATGGTGAACGTTTCTCCTGGTTTTACTACCATGACAGGAGGCTGATTCAGCTCAATACAGAACAGACCTATAATCATTAAAAAAAATGTAGTCATAAAAATGTAACTAGATTTCTCCTGTTTATATTTGTGTGTGTGTGTGTGTTGAGCTGAATACTCACAAGGTGCAGTTGCCAAAACCAGCAGTATTGAAATGCAGAACATGATTCTGGTTGTATTTTCACTGTGGCTCTAAAACAACTAAGAGCCTTTATGATGTGTGTGTGCTCCTGTTTACATGAGAGAAGGGCGGAGATTTGCATTCACGTAAAAATCTATATAATACAAACTGACCCTTCATCTCCATTCCTCATCCTTCCCCTTCTAAGTCACAATGGATATAAAAAGTCTACAAACCTGTTAAAACAGCTGTTTCTTTAAAATTATAAATCATGACATTGTTGTAAAAAAAAAAAAAAAAGAAGGGAAAAAAAATTCAGTTACATGCAGATTAAATCATTTACTAAAACACAAGATTCAGCAAGCATTAAGACTTAAAGTCAACGAACTGGGCGTACCTTTATCGTCAATTTTCGACGCGCTGGGTGCTCCATTCATTTCAATGAGAAACATTTGGCGTCATACACAGACGCACTGGGAATGGGAATAGTAACGTTATGGTGAAATTTTTTTTATTTATTTATTTATTTAAATTATTTATTGGTTTATAATTTTGCCATAATGACATGTTGGAGTGTGCTTCTCAATTAAATCAGCAAGCATAATTTCATTTACATTTATTTTATTTACGCTATTTAGACACATTTTAACAAGTAACCCAACCCCACCCCATCCCTAAACCTACCCATTTGTCTGAACATGATATAAAGCACAGGATATAACATACGACTGCATCCACGAGTTATTCAAAAAAGTTAAATAATCCAAGTTTTCCGAGGCCAAACGATTGATTTACATGAAGAAAATCCTCAAAAGCGATCAGCATCTCCATCCGCCGAAGATCATGAACAAACAAACACATCAAATTTCAAATATAGCGGCCCGTACTTCAGATTTCATAGTGAAATTGCATTGGCTCTCATATGTCTTGTGTTTAATTGCGTCATTACGTCAGCATTGATTGTAAAATGTCATTGGCTCTCGTGTGTCTTGTGACCGATTGCGTCATTACGTCAGCATTGATTGTAAAATGTCATTGGCTCTCGTGTGTCTTGTGACCGATTGCGTCATGCTCAGGAGTCTTTTGAATGCATGAGTTCGTTCACGGGGCAGCGGGATCATCATTTCAGTGATTAAAACATCAAGATCAACTCTGTTCTTCACATGAAGATATCGTATGACTTCAGAAGACTTTAAATGCAACATGAGCTAATACTTTTATTATCAGATTTTGCAATAAATACTTGTGACTGTACATTTATTTGCCTGGTATGTGTTTAATATTGTTAAGATGTGGGTAGGTTTAGGGTAGGAGTTGGGTTAGTTGCTCCAAAATATAAAAGTAACCTTTAAATTTTAATAAAATCATGTCTGCTTTTACAAACGCAAAGAATTAAATGCGTCTATGACGCAAAGGTTTCTCTTTGAAATGAATGGAGCACCCAGTGCGTCGAAAATTGACGATAAAGGTACGCCCAGTTCGTTGAAAAGTGACGACAAGGGGTTCGGGTCAAGCGTCCATATGTGACGAGTTGGGTGTGAGAATGTGTTGGCTAGCCAGACATCACACACAATCAGTGCTTTTCATGAGGCAATTCAGAGTTGTGGACAGAGAGTCAATGAGCGCCACAAACAAACAGCAGCCACCTTTTCTTCCTGAACAAAAACAAAAACCTAATACTGCCTTCACGCTATAGTTGTAACCGTAATTTTAGAGACAGTAACCCATAACGTTCTGCCTGTTCATGACTGGTATATACGTGTTTCTGTGCAGCCGTCAGGTGGTACAAGTAAGAGCTCTTTGGATTGTTTACATACATTATAATCAGGGCTTGACATTAACACCCGCCAACCCGCCAAATGCGGGTAGATTTCGGCTGTGGCGGGTACGGCAGCCACTCCCACTAGCCACTCTGGCGGGTTAAATATAATTTCAGCCTACAGCCAAATGAAATGCCAAGGCCGTCGTATCACAAAATTACAATTTTATTACAATTCTTTATCGATCAACTTGCAGTAAGTGAAGGCGGGATAGGCGAAATCGCGTGAATGACACACAACAGAAGCGTGCTCTCTCTCTTACCCCTTTTCCACCAAGGCAGTGCTGGTGCTAAATCGGAGCCAGAGCCTAGTTTCAAATCGGTTCTTTGTGTTTCCACAGCCAAAGCACCAGCTCCGAGCCAGGAAAAGTGGTTCTTAAGTAACACCAAAACATTGCTGGGCTAGAAGTAAGAACCGCTTGCGTCACCGGCTGGGGGCGGCGTTACCGTGATCAACAATTTGAACACAAACCTGTGACCGCCATTTTTTCAATAGCAGCTAATCAAGCTAATCAAGCTTTGTGGACACTCTCCATAGACGTAATGGTTTTTATACTGTAAAAAACGTATTTTCAATCCCCCAACACTGCTCCTAAACCTACATATCACAGGAACATTCTGCATTTTTACTCTCTCAAAAAAACTCATCCTGTATGATTTATAAGCCTCCTGAAAAGTGGGGACCTCTGGCTGGTTCCCACAATGTTGGTTATCTCAGGTTTTACTATCCTTATGGGGACATTTGGTCCCCACAATGTATTATAAACAAGGGCACACACACACACACACACACACACACACACACACACAGACAGTAATGGGCACGTTTTGTTTTTTGCCATGTTGGTACTGTTTGCAGCAGGTCTTAATTCTTTTGCTACTGTACTTTGAGCTGAGTTGAATAGTAAATTAACTTACAGTTTCCTGCAAAAGTGCCCAAGTCTAAATTGAGCATAAACATGCAATCACAGGTGCGTATGCATATCATACACATACAGATGAACATACTTTTGCCAAGTTGCTGTAGCTTAGCTTGCTGCTACCCCCAGCTTCAGTGTAGTGAAGCTTAAAGGGTTACTTCAGCGATTAGCATATGGCTTTGTATCAGTAGAAACCCTGGAGTATATTCAAATGATTGTGCTTTCCCCCCTCATATCCCCCTGAGACAAGAGATTTATGCATTTTATTTCTGGAAAAATTCCTCCTATGATGCAAATTGACGATTTTTGCATCATAGGAGGAATGTTTGCCCAAAGGCTAAAGACTACAGCCAGCAGAGGGAGCCATTTCCGCATGTTTTGAATCCGCGCATGGGGGATGGGAGATTACACTCAGCTCGCAGGTAGAGCTCAGCTGGCAACTACAGGCACTCATTTAAACGGAGCTATGGTGAGCAATGTAAGTCTTTTAACTTCTCAAATTAATTTCTATGAAAGTTAAGCTTGCAAAGGCATGAACTGAAACGCGCCAGACTGAACTCGCGTTGTGAATGTAAGCCGCGAGTGTAGTCGCGATTACCTCAGCTCTCATCATTCGTGCAGTTAGTGCTCAGTGCTGTGATACTCGCGCGGTGACTCACTCATTATATTAAACAGACACGTTCAGTTTTTAATTGTAGTGTCTCCTCTAACTCAGTCACTGTAATCAAGTTGGTGGCGTTGGGAATGGCCTCTGGGAAGCATTCTGGGAACTGTAGTCTTTCACATTTCTACTGCATTGATGACCCAGTTTAAATAAAGATTCATCTTCCCAGTGCTGAAGTACCCCTTTAATTGAATGTAGAGTAACTGGTATTTTAGCTCACTACATTTTCCAAGTATCTTGCCCAACACTGCTCCTTGTGCCTGAATAATTAAATACACATGCACACGTGTAATTTTCTGTAATTGTCCAGCCCTTGCCCACCTGCATATCCTAGCGGATATACAATGTAGTCTTGATTTGGGTGGTCACTCTGCATGTGAAAGTTTGAAAGGGTTTTAAATCTTCAAAATCAAGTAAAATGACTAAAAAACAAGTAATTTAAACATGCCAAAGTCAACTTTAATCATATAAAATGTAATTTCCAAACCGCAAAATTGTGGCCGGTGAAAATGCTGAGTGGCTAGTTACTTTGGAAAACCACTAGCCACGGTGGCTGGCAAAAAAAGTTAATGTCAAGCCCTGATTATAATTGTAACGTTATGTGCTTTAAGACATGTAGTAATTTAACAAAGTCACTTATAATGCTTTGCTGAATCTGCTCTGTCTGTGCATGATCTGCAAGGCGTGGCTTTGGAGACGTTCTGAGAGGGATTTGATGCTAAATTAGCTTGCTATTGCTAGCTGCTGCAGAATTGCCTACCCTACCTTTAAAGATAAAAAGTAGCCTTTTTTAAGGGTTTAAATATTTATTTAAAAAGTAGCTTCTTGCATTTTGGAAAAGAAAATGTTTTTATCTTGGACCCTCAGAGATTACATGAATAGTTTTTGTTCAGCCGTGCAGTCTTTTGTGTTACTGTGACTCTCTGGCACAGTAATAAACAGCTGTGTCTTCAGTCTTCAGGCTTTTCACCTCTAAATACAGCATGTTTTTACTGCTGTCTGTGGTGATGGAGAACTGGCCCTGTAGAGACTGAGCATAATATGCACTTGAGCCAGCTATACGGCCAATCCACTCCAGTCCTCTCCCTGGTTTCTGACGGATCCAGTGCATCCAGTAGCTGCTCACTGAGAATCCCGACACACTGCAGGACAGAGAGACTGATTCTCCTGGTCTTTTCACTACAGAATCTGAGGAGGTCAAAGACTGACCACTAACAGCTGAAAAAAAGAGAAATTAATGTTAGATGAATTAGATCAATGCAATTAAAATAATCCTCTACAAGTTTGTGGGAGTTTCTCACATGCAGTAATCATCAGTAGGAGTCCATATAGCAGCATCTCCATTACAACAGAGCAACTGTTAAACTAAAGGCAATAAAACAGTTATAGGTTACACTGCAGCTGTTTTAGACACTGACTGAAAGTTCAGCTTATACAGGAGTCTGGGAAACATTGACCCTTCCCACAAAATCATTTGCATCTTTGGAGGTTTGCAGACTTATAGTTGAATGAAGTTATCTTAATATTAGTACCGATAATATATAAATGAGACAAGTTAAATTACTTTATCAGTGTAAACCTTTGTTCTGTAATTTATTTATGCTGTTATTTGGTAGTGAGTCAATGTGTCAGAGATGTAACCAGAGCACCATCTGGCCTGGGGTTGGTGGTAACAATCTACAGTGGAAAGATTGATCGTTTGTAGACATTCAGTAGCACTCCACCGTGACAGGCCATTTAATGTCTAATTTCTAAACTAATTTAGAATTTAGCATATGGCTGTTGTTGTTTCCTCTCCTTTCCGGATTAGTATAACATTTGTTATGGGTGTTAGTTATTGGCATAAGGAGTTAGTTTCAGGGATTCCACATGTGTGCCTTGTAGGCTGGATTTGCAGTTTATCAGGATGTATTTAAAACATGCTGGAGTTACAGGAGTATAGGCCTACTGGGTGCGTCATGGTGCAGGATAATTTACATTTTTGAATAATTTTTAAAATCATATCTTAATCTTTAAAAAAAAGCTCAAACATGACAATACCCCTTCATTAGTTTTCATTATAAGTTTTGTGATAGAAGGATTATTAGAAGGGAAAAAATTATCCAGTTGATTATTAATATAAGAGAATGTAGGCTAAGCTGAACACATATCAACCCGATCACACATAAATGCATATAAATAGTACGAGTGTGCAATGTCATGGAATGTATACGGCAAAACTCATTTTGGCGTGCATATGATACGCTGTTTTTCGCGTGCATGTGATACGCACTTTATGGCGTATATATGACACGCTCTTGGGTAGGTTTGGGGTGGTGGGGTGGGGGGTTCGTATATATAATACGCCATAAAGTGCGTGTCATATGCACGCGAAAAACAGCGTGGCATAGACACGCCAAAATGAGTTTTGGCGTATACATTCCACGACATTGCACACTCGTACTACTTATACGCATTACATACTGTGGAAAGCATAATCAGTAGATTTACTGAGTTGATCAAATATGATTCAAAATAAGGAATCATTTTAATATTAGCAGGTTTGTATTTAATGTATGTACATTCAAAACACTTCAGACCGCCTTATGTCACTTCAGAGGCTCTTCCACTTTTTCAGTTTGTGTTTTTGAACAGCTGTCTGTATTAGTGTTTCCACAGTGTCTCTTGCACAGTAATACACCGCAGTGTCTTCAGTCTTCAGCTGATTCATGTGCAGATAGAAATTAGAGCTGTCCTTAGATGCCGAGAACCTGCCCTGAACTGACTGAGCTGAGCTCTTAGAAGAATCTGAATAATAATAAATAATCCATTCCAGTTCTTTTCCAGGTGCCTGACGGATCCAGTACATGCTAGTGCCACTAACAGAAAACCCACTGCAGGCACAGGTCAGTTTGTGGGAACTGCCTGGAGACACAACTACTGACTGTTCAGACTGTGTGAGCACAACCTGAGAGTCAATACCTGTGGATAAAAAAAGTACAAATAATCAGGATTATTTGTATTCATTATTATTTAATCCAGGGGATATACTTACCAGACACTGTGGCCAGCAACAGCAAGAGACACAAAGTGAACATGATTTACATTCAGGCAGAACTAGTGAGTCCTCCACTCAACACTGTAGTTGTTTAAATATGAAACGGCATCAGCCAATTTGCATTGAAATCCTGATATAGCAAAAACTGTGGAGTCCATTGATGTTCATTTCATAGGCAATAGTACCACCTCTTGATATCGCATTTTTATTTGGTTACAGTTGGCACATGTTATGAAACAGATAAACAGTGACATGTTCTGGTGAGAGTGGGAACAGGACTGTGTTTTAGTAATGGGCAGATTCATATTACTACAGATGTCTCTTTAGCCTCTGCAGTTTTAGAGACTCTAGAGACCTATTCACTTTTTTAATGTTAAAAACATCAACAAACAACAGAATAGCATGAGCTTTATTTAAATGTTCATAAGCTTTATTAAAAGGGCAGTTTTTGTGCACAGTGCTGTAGTCCTGTCAGACACTGTGTCTCTCGGGCACAATAGTACACAGCAGTGTCTTCATTCTTCAGGCTGTTCATCTGCAGATACACCTGCTTCCTACTGTTGTCTCTGGAGATGGTGAACCGTCCTTGGACAGACTGTGAGTAATACATATACTGACTATCATATCTGATCAATGCCAGCCATTCCAGCTCTTTTCCAGACTTCTGTCTTATCCATCCCATCCAGTAGCCACCAATGTCCAAATCAGAGGCAGTACATGTCAGTTTATGGGATTCTCCAGGTTTAATGACTACAGCTTCCGACTCGGTCAGTGTCTGGCACCAACTATCTGCAAAATAAAATATGATAAATGCGTGCGAAATTCTGATAAAAATAAACCATTATATTCTGAGCAGTAAAGACTGAAATCATACATTGAGAAGCCAGTAACAGTATTGTAAATCTCAAAACTTTATGCTCCATGTTGTTGCACTGAATTATTGAGCTGAACTGTGAGAACTGATTATAAAGGTTCAAGAGGAAGATTCATTTGCATAATCCAATTTAATATTCAGTTAAGGATGTATTGTATTTGAAAAGGGCCATCACTGAATCTGATAAATGCATTTTATGGATCCATACAAGGCTAATGAACTCAAATCTTTGTATATCTTTGAACTCTAATATTTACTTGTTTGATTGTATTTACTTGTCTTTAAATTATTTTAAATTAGAAACAAACATAATTTTCTTTACTTTATGAACAATGGATTTTAAGCAATGATTAAACTATTATCTCCATAGTTTGTCTTCAATATTAAACACAGATTATTTAAAGTTAATGTTAAGCGTGTGTAAGTGTGTGTGCGCCAAGGTTATTTTCGTAAACGAAAACTGAAACTAAGACTAAAACTATTGGTCAAAAAACATTTTCGTAAACTGAAATAAAATTAAAAAATCTGAATAAATAAAAAACTAAAACTAAACGAAACTAACTACTCTTACTAAAAAACTAACTGAAATAAAATAATAATTAGCAAAAATAAATATTCGTTTTCGTTATTAATAAGCTCTCTTTAATGTGGTGGAGAATCTGACTGTGGCGGTTGAGGGAGTGTCTATTGCGCAACTGCGCGTGAAGTGATCTGAGGAGGAGATTAACCGCTGTCCTGTGACGGACGCGTGCAGACAGGCAACACATCGCCAGTCCTAAACGGGAGTTCACAAAGAATCAATGCATCCGTGGCAGTGAAATGGGAAATAACACAAGGTAATGCGACGCACGTTGGACTTCTTTTAACTTAAGCTCACTGTTTTAGAATGCCGTTTCCGACGGGACGAGAGACGCAGGCGCAAAAGTCAGCAACTAGGAGCAAGCACTAGCCTACTGTCCGTTTGAGATTTCATGTTTGCATAATATTGACAGGCTCAAAGGTGTTATCATAATCATTTACTACTAATAATATTATTATCTGTGTGGAGACATTTCCCCACAACGTAGGGAATACCAGGACACATACACACACGTCTGTTTCACTATATAAGTGAGGACATTGCGTGGACTTCCATTGATTTTGATCAGGTTAATGATATATTGTAAACCCTAACCCAACCCCTATCCCTAAACCTACCCATCCCAAGAACGTGCAAAACAATAGATTTAAATAAAAACATGTTTTGGCCGATTTATAAGCCTTTTTAACTAGTGAGGACCAGTCAAATGTCCTTACTAGTCAGTTATCATAATATTTTACTAGATAAGTGAGGACATTGGTCCCCTTTACAATTATAGCAAGACACACACACACACACACACACACACACACACACACACACACACACACACACACACACACACACACACACAACAGTGTGTGTTGGCTTTATTCAGATGACGTTAGCTGTGGTCTTACACTGCTAGCCTACATTGTATTACTGAAGAAATTAAAATAAGCTTTTAATTGTTTAACAATATTTCATCTTTGTTATGAATGAGTTTGTCTGGAATTTATAATTTTTACTTTTATATTTTACGTTGCATTTATTTTGTTCTTTAAGATAGATCCTCTGAGTATTAGCCTGTGTCAATCAAATATAAGTATTAGCCTGTGTCAATCAAATATCAAATATAATTTTTTAATATCAAAATATAATCTATTTCATTTTTAATCTCCAGATCGTTGTTTGTATAGGTCATAGTTTGACTCAAGCTTTTTTGCTCAAAGGTGAAGACCCAACTTTATGCATGTTTTGTAAGACCTTCCTGGGTTTAAACAATAATGCTCGTTTATCAAGTTATTTCACTTTAGGATGTTTAGTAAGATTAAACTCTAGTCTGTGCAAACATTAAACTTTGCTGAAATTAAAAACCTTGATTTGGTCTCTACACTTCATTATGGTAACTCTGCTAAACTATAATTACTAAAACTAAAACTGAAACTAAATAAATAAAAACTAAATAGAAATGTATTTGCAAAATAAAAACTAAACTAAAACTAGCAAAACCATTTGTAAAACTAACTAAAACTAAACTGAAATTTGTAGCAAAATTGAAAACGATAATAAAATAAAAACTAATTTCAAAAAGCAAAACTATAATAACCTTGGTGCGCACATGTTTTTTGCACAAGCATTAAACTGATATTCATCACAGTGCCTGTATACCGGACACAATAATACACAGCTGTGTCCTCAAATTGCAGATTCTGTCCTTTAAGATATACTGTGCGTGTCTCTTGAGATTGTGAATTTATTTTTCAGTAAATCCTTGTAGTCTACCGCCAGCATGGATCATGCCAATGAACTCGAGGATCTTCCCCTGAGCTTGTCTAATCCAAGATGTTTACATGAGAGAAGTGTGGAAATTTGCATTCACATAAAAATATATCTGACTGTAGTTCATATGATAATTATTAACAATGATGCAAATTTAGTTTCCCGACATTGTATTCCTGATGTATAACATAAAGTCTCAAAGAAAAGCAACCACACATTTTTTATGCATATTTAAGGTGTGAATAACTTGTAACTACAGACATTTTAATCCAAATAAAACATCTAACACACGTATTAGCTTTTAAAAATTTACTGAATATAGGAAGAGAGGAAGTGAGTTATGGATAAAAAGCTAGGTTTTGAGAGTCATGTAAAACAAAGGATCATGAGGATAGGTAGGCTATAAACAAGATGGTAAGCCATAAACATATTTATGTATTGTATATACTGTATTTATTTTATGTATTTGCAATATCAGTGTATCAAGTACACTGTAAAATGTTTACTTGCTAAATAATTATTTGTATACCTGATCTTAACCATAAAACCACCTAATATTTTGACTTGAATAAACTAGTTAAGCTGCTGATTTTGTTTTTGTACAGAGTTGTGTCTTGTTCAGTCAGTGTGTCTCTTGCACAATAATACACAGCTGTGTCTTCAGTCTGGAAATTCTTTCCCTGTAGAAACACTGTGTTTTTGGACGTGTCCTGTGTGAAACTGATCTTGTTTTTTACTGAGTCTTTAATAGTATTGCCACCACCACTGCAAAGATACCCCAGCCATTCCAGTGCTTTTCCAGTGGTTTGGCGTATCCAGTGAATGCAGTAGCTTGATTCTGAAATCCTGCAGGAGATGGAAAATGATTCTTGAGGTTTCACAACCATAGATGGAGGTTGAGTGAGCTCAACACAGTAAACACCACCTGAAAAAACAAATAAATGTGTTATTAATTATGTCTCAAAACATGAATATTTACAGTTCAGCTCATTTGATTGCTTTAGCGTTTAAGTAAACCATCAGTGAAGCTCACAGGATGCAGCCGCTGCCAGCAGGAGTAGAGCTGATGAGAAGATCATGATTTAAGATGGCATGAATTCTTCCTTCTGACCTGCAGGCACACTTCACTTTAGTACATAAAGCAGATGGAGAATTTGCATCCATTTCGCTTATGTAAAACATCAATGCTTTTACCATTTAATCTTTACTTATTTAATGTCTGGAACAATTGCTATAGATGTCTGATTAATGTATTCTGAAAATAAAGATAATCCTTGGTAAGAAGACCTGTAGCCTATTGATATTAGAACTTGTAGTTCAATACATACTTCATACATGTTTTTATTTAGTAGCATAAATTAAATTTTGTAATACAACAGTTCAATAAACAAGCTAATACTGAGTATTTTACAATTTAGAAATAAGATTGTCAGTTACTTTGTATGATTTTGCTCTGTCAACACCATAGCAGAACCGGTGTGCCTCGCAAACCAGCTGTTTTGTTCTTGAATGATTCAGTTTTTGAACAAATTACTCATGAAGACAGTTACTTGTCTCCACCTACTGGCATCACAATATAACCTACAGAAAGAGTCAGAAAAATCTTCAGCACTAATGCACAGACTCAGTGATGATGGTCAGCACTTTCAGTTTTCTAGCATCTGCAATATACAGGAATGAAGAAGTATTTTTCTTTGACCCTGAACTCATTCACTGTGTTATCACAAATATACACAGCCAGTAGCTGACCTCTAAAGTCATCTCTGGACACTGTGAACCGTCCCTGGACTGACTGTGAATAGAAGATCTGAAAACTGGATACAAGGATGAATGCAATCCCCTCCTGTTCCTTTCCAGAGATTTCTCTCACAACAGCTGCAGCACAAGTGGCTGAATGAAAATTCAGAAGATGTGCAGACCAGCAAAAAAGAGAGAGAGAGACTTTTGACTTTTAACACCCTTTTAATTTACACCATTTTTCAAAACATTACAATCTTAATATACAAAACACCTAATGATGCACACAAAAAAGTTACCAATTAAAAACCATATTTCCAAACTCATTCATTGTTACTAAAGCCTCTCTCACAACCCACCTCATTTCAAAATAAGGTACATTATCAGTTTGTTTATAATATGCAAACTCAATAGCAACCCTAAATTCTACCAGTGATTTAAAAAGAGACAATAAATCAACATCTTGACCAGCATTTTTGCATTGATGCGTTTTCAAGATTGCTAGCTTGGCTTGACCCATTAAAAAGTTGGCAAGCACACACTGTTCACGCCACAACTGTTTGTACTTACAACCAAAAATAAAAAGGTTATTTGTAAAAGAAAATCCCAATTTCATAATTAGTCTTTCCAAAAGTACAAACAGTGAAACCAGCCTTGGACACTCACAAAATAGATGAAATACAGTATCAGAAGCCTTAAAAACAGAACATTCAGGTAAAACCGTATCATTAAACTTGGAAACAAAGGTATTTGTAGCCAACGCACAGTGAAGTATTCTCCACTGTAAGTCTCCACATTTTTTGGGAATGGGAGGCTTATACAACAGCCTCCATGAGGGATTCACATCTCTGGGTACAGAAAGGTAAGTCCTCCATTTAGTGTCTATCCTTTCCTTCAACTGCCCAAAGTGTGCTGATTTAACACAAATATAATAAACAGTTTTCTTCCCCATACTTTGAAAATCCGAAGATTCAAATCCCTTTAGCAAAAAGACCTTTGTGTTCTCTTCAATTTCCAAATTTTTAGGAACAACTTTCAATACTGGAAAATTCTTAACTACCAAACCATTAACTAGAGCTAACTTTTTAATTAGAGAACTTGATAATTGAGGTTTTGGCTTAAAAAGAGGATTAGAAAACAAAGGTTCTGCACATCCATAATTTTCATCACTCACTCTTGAAAATTTTAACAAACTCCATGATCGAAAGATTGATGCGTAGAATTTAAAAAGAGAACAATGCACATTTTCAACATAAGGCTTCTCAATTAAAAATAACTCTTTGTCAAGGTCGGTTCCTCCAAGATCCTTAAGGATATACAAACAATAATCTATTCATGGCATACCATCAGAGCAGTACAACAGTTTTTGCAATGTTTGTAATCTCATTGCTGCAATTTTTGATTCAACATGTATAAGGCCTTGACCTCCCTCTATAACAGGTAGATATAGCACCCCCGGAGGAAGCCAATGATAGCCACTCCAAAAGAAATCCACAAATGCCTTTTGAACATTTAACAGCAATTCTTTAGGGGGATCTAACACCGTCACCTTATGCCAAAGCATTGAGGGGGCTAAATTATTAATCACCAGGCATCTCCCTCTATATGAGAGCTGTGGGAGAATCCACTTCCACTTTTGAAGTTTACCAGTGACCCGGTCCACCACTCCTTCCCAGTTCTTCTCTATGTATTGGTCGGTTCCAAAATAAATACCAAGAACTTTTAAACCATCCTGGGCCCATTTACACTGCTTTGGCAAATTAGGAGGTCCTGTGCTATGCCAGTCTCCAATCAACAAAGAATTACATTTTTCCCAGTTTATCCTTGCAGAGGTAGCCTTCTGAAAAATATTCAAACATGAAATGATATTATCAACATCATTTGAGTTCCTAATTATCAGAGTTACATCGTCTGCATAGGCTATAAGTTTTACTTGGGGAACTTTAAGGCAGCCAGGGACACCAATACCACATAATCTCTCAACAGATTCAAAAAAGGCTCTATAGAAATAGCATAGAGTAAACCTGACAGAGGACATCGTTGTCTTATTCCTCTTGTCACTGAAAAGGGCCTTGTTAGCATACTATTTACTCTTAACATGCTATAAATATCACTGTACATGAGCTTAATAAAAGACACAAACTGATGACCAAACCCAAAAGCCTCAAGAGTCTTAAATAAATAAGAGTGATCCACTCTATCAAAGGCTTTCTCTTGGTCCAAAGAGAGAAGGCCGATGTCCAGATTATGTCTTTTTGCCACTGAAATAATGTCCCTAACCAAGAAAAGGTTGTCAAATATTGTTCGGTTAGGGATACAGTAGGACTGATCATTGTGAATAATAGTGTCAATAGAGTTCTTCAACCTGTTGGTTAAGGTTTTGGAAAAAAATTTAAGATCAACACACAGCAAGGAGACAGGGCGCCAGTTTTTTAAACAACCAAGGTCTCCTTTTTTGGGGATCAAAGTTAAAACCGCTCGCCTGCAGCTCAAAGGAAGGGTCTTTCTTTCAATAATTTCCAGCAAAACATCATACAAGTCCTGGCCAACTAAGTTCCAGAATGTCTTGTAAAACTCGGCTGATAAACCGTCCAAACCAGGTGACTTTCCAGGATTCAACTCATGGGCAGCCCTTGAAAGTTCAGTCATCATCAAAGGGCTCTCAAGATCCATCTTGTCCTTCTTTGATAATTGAGGTAAGTCACTCAAAAGAACATCAGCTTCCTCTCCATTACATGGCTCTGAACGATATAAATCTTCATAAAAATAAACAGTAAATGCATTCATTTCCTTCTGCGTTTTTAGAACTCTTCCATCTGGAAGTTTCAATTGATGAAGATTCTTATTCACTCTTGCTTTTTTTTTCAAGTCCAAAGAAAAAAGAAGTAGGAGAATCCATGTTATTTAAACGGATGAATTTTGCCCTTAAAAGGGCAGTTTTGCCTTGTTCTTCCGCCAAACTTTGTAAAAGAAACTTATTCCTTTCAAAAGACTCATTTGAGATGGAACTTGTTGTATTATCACTGGTTTGTCCAAGAATTTCCTGCTCAATGGCTCTCATCTTCTCCACCAGGGCACTTCTGCTATGTGCAGTAAACTGCTGACAAAAATTTTTAATCTGTACCTTGCCCACATCCCACCATTGACTTAAAGATGGGAAGTTCACTCTCTCCTCTCTCCAAGAATTCAAAAAAAGGTGAAAAGAGTGAATAAAGCAGTGATTCTGAAGTAGCCTATTATCAAAGTGCCAAAGTGATTTATAAGATTTAGTGGCCCCAACAGAAAAAGCCATAGAAATATAATGATGATCTGAGAGAAAAGTAGGCGAAATAGAATTCCTAAAAAACCTTCCCCTATTACAGGCTTCAGTATAAAAACGGTTAAGCCGAGCTCCAGACATATTATTTGAGTTCACTTTCATCCAGGTATACTGTCTAAGCCCAGGAAATGTATTTCTCCACAAATCGACAAAATTATAACAATCAACTATACCTTTAAGAATCTTAGCTGACGGAGGATGTGGTTCACTATGATTCCGATCCAGCTGCTGATTTAAAGTACAGTTAAAATCACCCCCCAGTATGGTGATATTATCCCGGGGACAATTTGATAATGCATCTGATAGTTTTTCAAAAAACTTAATGCGCTCCCGGCCATCATTGGGAGCATAGACATTAAATAGAGAAAAATGTGTATCACTTACAGTAACATCTACCCGTAATAATCTTGCTGGTATTACCTCAAGAAAAAATTCCACCAACCCGGGGTGAAAACAGAATTGCAACCCCCGTACTAACATTTGTTCCATGACTCAGAAACACATCCCCCTTCCAATCACTAAACCACTGTGACTGATTCTGCAAATCTGTATGCGTTTCCTGAAGTAAGATCATATCAGCCTTTTTCAGAATTAAATAATCAAAGAGATCATTTCTTTTTACTGTACTACGACAGTCATTAATGTTTAAAGACCCGATATTTAACAAAGTCATGACAATAATTATAATGGGAACAACCCACCACATCTTTCTTTTAACACTCTTCATAGAATCAATGTTTTTTCAGACGTGACTTTAAACTTGTTCTAACCCCACTTACAAGTTTTTTAAGCCTGTAGCGTTTTGGTTGATCCAGTTCTTCTAACGTCGCTTTTCGCATGGCACCAGACTCAACAAAAAGTTCCAAATCTGGAAAATATTTTTCCAATTTAGGTTTTCTTTGATTCTTAGTAGCGTCTAGGAAATTACACAAGTGTTGAACTGTATGTGAGAAGTAAGATAATTCCCCACAGAATGTCCTTGTGAATCTCCATCATGTTCTTCTCCCATATCTGGACATTCACATTCAGAATCGTTCTCAGATAAATCATCAGTTCTCTGTGACAACAGATCTACATTAATATCAACCTGTAACAGGTTACTGCTTTGTATCGGCAAATTTTCAGGCTCCCTTTGTTTTTCTGGGCATTCTGAATCATTACCTACCCCAGCAATAATGAGCTCTTCATCAGCTTTAACAACTCCATCTACATCTTGTGTAACGGAAGCACTATCTGTATCTACAGTAGGACAATGTTGTCCAAGCACATCAGAGCTCTCTCCACTGTTTGATACAGCTGTAACGTCATCCTTCTGTACATTATCAGTACTTTCTGCAATGCTATTATCTACAGCAGTATTCACCTGTTCCGTTGTAGAATTAAGCTCTTTCTCCTTTTCAGCCTCCAAATTTAAAGGACACGATTGCCTCACATGACCCTGTTTCCCACATGTAAAACATTTCATTGAATCAACAGTGATAAAGATCGTATAATCTTTCCCATTCAACGTTAGTTTTACAGCTACTTCAAGGTTTTGGAACTCAGCATTTAAAATCATGTACGTATGACGTCTAAATGACATGATATGCTTTAATTCTGGTTTTTTTAAACCAAGCAGAATCATTTTGATCGGTCCCATTAATTTGCCATAACGCCCCAGAATGCGCTCAAGTGTATCATTTGGAATGAACAGCGGAATATTGGAAAGGATAACTTTTTTCGAAGGGTTAGACAGTGGCAAAACCGGAATGAATGCATCTCTCACAGACAATCCATGTTCAACCAAATCATCAACCATAGACGTTTCCCTTCAGAAAAATAACAACTGCCTTATTCATTCTTGATGCAGACAAAATGTTCAACGCACCGACTGCATTGCCGACAGCAATTAAACAATCTTCCACTGATACGGTCTCGTCTGATAAACATTTGCACCCATGGCGCGCAGTCAAAGACGCAAAGCCATCCGAATTTGATCCCATTTCCACTCTCCTTTGCCGACAAAGTCAGCGAATAAATATGCCCGAATTAATCAATAAGTAAACTCAAACTATATGCACCTTACTCTAAAATAGAAAAGGGAAAAAAAGTTTGAAAACTCACTCAAACACCTCGCTCGGTCATTCACACTCCTTCCGACACTCCCGCACATGCGCACAGTGAGAGAGAGAGAGAGAGAGAGAGAGAGAGAGAGAGAGAGAGAGAGAGAGAGAGAGAGAGAGACTGTGTAAAGGTCTGACAATGAATATCTGTGGAGCAGAAACAAAATTAAGACAATGAAACATTCAGAATCTAAAGCGGACAATAGTAAATTAAATATAATCCCACTAATTTAAAAAATGGCATTATTCACTGACCATGCAAAAATAATAATATTGCCATAGGGAACATCCATTTAAAAACTAAAATGAGCTAATGCACATTGTCACAAAAAAATCTCAAATTAACCTGGGATAATTGTATTTTAAACGACTAGCAGCTAAAAAACAAATGAATAAAACAGCATAGTGTTATAAATAGTGTTGATGCTGATACTCACTGGGCGCATGTACATAACATCATCACCAATTATAAAGTACATGATTCTATCTGTCTGTATCTCTCAGATGAGACCCGTGACTCTCTCCACCCTAAAATGAATGACAACATTGCAGTCTATTTTGCTTATTATAAATGAGCCATTAAAATGTTTCAATATCTTCAGTTTGTTTCTTTTGGACATCTATCTTATTAAAAATTATAATAAAGAAAATAAATCTGATATTAGGATTTTCCTATTTCATTATTCAGGCAACAATTTGCAGTGCTGCCCAACGCAGCACTACAGAAATAACATTTTGAAAATTAAGTGTTTGTCCTTCTTAAATAAATGGGTAAGATGTAATTTGGCACCTATTTCAATGACCAAAGCTGTTTATTTAATGATATTCTACAAAAAAAAAAAAAAAAAATTACATATACTGTAACAGATGTTCCCTTTCGAGAACGGTCTCTCGACATGGCGTCAGAAGCTGACGCTTGGGGACTCCCTTCCTTCCTACATTACTGAAATCTTATTGCACAACGCCAGTGGAGTTGCAACTCTCACTGGCCAATGCCAGTCAAGACGGCGAAAGGGGGCGGAGCCCAACCGCTATATAATGTACCGTCTTGGCGGCATTTGCTCAGAATCTTCCTCTTTCATACTACTAAGACGTACAGCTGTGGAGAAGTCGCGAGAAGACGGATTTCCCTCTTGGCGTTCCAGCATGTCCACCGTTTGCACACTGTGTTCGGGGCCTATCGAGGCTCCGGACACCCACGAATTCTGCATCCTATGCCTCGGTCCCGCCCATGCGGAGGCGGCACTTGCTGGGTCGAGCTGCCCACACTGTGAGAATTTTCCAGTGTGAGTGCTTAGAGCTCGGCGGAACGCCTCTCTCGGCGAGTGCTCATGGCATCGTCCTACTGCCGCCAGCGAGCCGCTGGTGGGGCGGCCACACGTGAGCGACCACATGGATAGGGTTTTTGACTCACCCCGCCGTTCTCCGGTGTATTTCGCTGAAGAAAGTCTCCGCCCCACCCCTGGTGCTTTGGAGATAGTTTCTTTTGGCGCAGCGGAGGGTGATGATATCGACTAAACTATGTCCCTAACTGCATCCGAGAGGGACTGGGCCCACTCTCCCGAGGAACACTCCAAAGCTGAGGGCCAAGCCGTTTTCTATGACGAGTTTGTCAGGATTCTCTCCAAGGCCGTAAGCGACCTCGGGCTGGAATGGGATTCCCCCGACGAGCCTACTAAGAGCAAGTTGGATTCCTGGTTCCTTCACTCGGGCTGCCGAGCTGCCGCTCCGAGGAAGCGAGCCCCCTTTTTTTCCCGACTTGCATGACGAGGCCGCCAAAGCTTGGGCTGCGCCCCAATCGGCTCGCACCCACGCTGGCGGGCCGGAAATTTTCTCTAAAGTCGACGGCGCGGAAACCCGTGGATATACGCGCATTCCGCCCGTTGAAGAATCCATTGCAGCGCATCTCTGCCCTTCATCAGCCTCGCTGAAGGCGGGCACTTCCCTGCCATCGAAGCCCTGCCGTCTGACAGCGCACATGGCGGATAAGGTTTACGCCGCCTCGGGCGAGGCGATCTCTGCACTCCACATTATGGCGGTGCTCCAAGTGTTTCAAGCTCAACTCCTGAAATCACTGGATGAGGGGCAGGCGGAGTCTGACGCGTTCAAGGATCTACGCGCGGCTACGGATTTCGCGCTGAAAGCCACTAAAAAGACAGCCCAGGCTATCGGCCGGAGTATGGGCTACATGGTGGTACTCCACCGTCACCTGTGGCTCACTCTCAACGAGCTGAAGGACGCAGATAGGAAGGCGTTGCTCAATGCGCCAATATCTGCCAGCGGCCTCTTTGGGGATGCTGTAGAGGCGATAGTGGAACGCTTCTCCGAGGCGCAGAAGCGTTCCAAAGTCATGAGCCACTTTCTCCCGCGTCAAGCGGCAGGGCAGCTCCCAGCCTGCAGTAGATCGTCGTCCGCATCCAACCGGCCACCTAAGCGGGTACCCTTTACTTCCGCTTCATCGGCGCCGGACCCGGAACCTTCTGCTCGCGCCAAGACCCCCTGGCAGAGGCCTCTGAAGTCAAGGCACAACTTCAGGAGGGGTGGCCGTTGTGGAGGTGCTCCCAGATCCGGCCCGGGGACTGGTTTACTTCAGTGGACCTGAAGGACGCCTATTTTCACATTCAGATAGCCCCGCGACACCGGCGCTTTATGAGATTTGCGCTCGAAGGCACAGCCTATCAATTCACGGTAATGCCATTCGGGTTAGCCCTGGCCCCCCGCACATTTTCAAAATGTGTGGACACAGCGCTTTCCCCCCTGAGAGCGAGCAGGATGCGTATACTTAATTATTTAGACGATTGGCTAGTTTTGGCCTGTTCAAAGGATGTGCTCAACAGCCACAAAAATGTTCTGCTCCGTCACTTGGAGAGCTTGGGCCTCTGCGTGAACATGAAAAAGAGTGTGTTACCCCTCAGTCAATCGATCTCGTATCTCGGGGTGGAACTGAACTCGGTCACAATGAAAGCGCGCCTCGGTCAAGAGCGCGTCCTGGGTCTAATGTCTGCTCTGAACGCATTCAGTCTGGGCCGCTCCGTGGCACTGAAGGAGTATCAGAGGCTTTTGGGACGGATGGCGGCGGCCGCAACGGTCTGTCACTACGGTCTGCTTTTCATGCGGCCCCTTCAATTGTGGCTAAAAAAGCGAGTACCGAGAAGAGCGTGGAAAATGGGCCGTGCCCGTGTTGTGGTCACGCGCAAATGCTCGACCGCGCTGAGACTGTGGCGGAATCCGGACCTGTACCAACGCGGCGTCCAGCTAGGAGCGGTGACGCGGCGGAAAGTGGTCACGACGGACGCGTTGACGACGGGCTGGGGAGCCCATTGCAACGGCGTGCCAGCGTCGGGCTTGTGGACGGAGACGGAGAAAACTTGGCACATAAATCGCCTGGAATTGAGAGCGGTCCTATTGGCTCTCCAAAGTTTTCTCACGTTAGTCCAAGGGCACCCCAAGGGCACCACGTGCTGATTCGTACAGACAACACATCGGTAGTGTCGTACATAAACCGCCAAGGCGGGGTACACTCGAAAGCCCTCTACGAGCAGGCGGTTCACCTATTGCGGTGGGCCGATCGCCATCTGCTCTCCATCAGAGCGGTGCACGTTCCGGGCTACCTGAACAGCGGCGCGGATATGTTGTCGAGGGACGGGATTCCTCAAGGGGAATGGAGACTGCACCCCGGGACAGTGAGGCTGATCTGGGAATGGTTTGGGATGGCAGATGTGGACTTATTCGCGACGGAAAAGAAC
The DNA here is from genome assembly GCF_024679245.1 of Pseudorasbora parva. Taxonomy (NCBI): domain Eukaryota; kingdom Metazoa; phylum Chordata; class Actinopteri; order Cypriniformes; family Gobionidae; genus Pseudorasbora; species Pseudorasbora parva. Next base: position 34,297,133 of record NC_090173.1, read on the forward strand.
GTGCATTGCCCTCTGTTTTTCTCCCTGTCTCGCTCTCCCCTGGGCGCAGGGCTGGACTGGTAATCTGGCATACCGGGCATTTGCCCGGTGGGCCGATGCACTTTGGGGCCGGTATAGTGTTTAAAAAAAAAAAAAAAGAAAAAAAAAAAATAATATTGTACCACTGGCAACATGCAGCGACAGCGGCCCATTGGTTTGTCTTCTGAATTGACAAGCCGAAGCGCGAGAGACCTCCCCTCCATATTAGGCGCATTTTACTATTTATTTATGTAGTATTTGAGCACATGGAACTGCAAAAGGCGAATATCCGCACAGCGCAGCCGCTGCGTTTAAATACTGCTCTATGAATGGCACTTTGACTATTTTGTTTTATACAATCGTGTGATATGGAAACATTACAGTTCTGTGGTGAATCAGCTGAAAACAGCCGCGAGCATGTAGGCCTATTCATGACGAGGTAAAGTGGAAAATGGCAACACACACACAAACGTTTCACTTTAGCAGAACCACAACTTACTCTTCAGCTATTAACAGCGAAGAAATATGGTGTTTTGGAAGAAACATTTATTAAAAATGTTGCTATATTACATAAATTAATATTGCAGAATATAAAGCACTTTTATAGAGGCTATTTTTGTATTTTCTACAGGTGTTTACATTTTTTTTTACTTACAAATATAATAGTTTATTATATATGTTTTATATAGTTTTGGAAACCATATAGCCATATAATGAGGAGCACGGTTTGTACAGTCTGTTTTTTACCCTGTGACTGCCATGATCTTACATTTAAATGAAACTGGCCTACAGTTAAACTATACAGTCTATAAAACAGCTTTAAGTCTAGATCCCATGAATTAAGGACAAAGCTTTTCCTCTTTAAAAGTTTTATTAACTTTTTTTAATAGATTTAATTAAATGTAATACCCTCATGAAAGTTAGATATCAGTGTCTTACTGAAATGATGTGTTAACTCTTGAAAAATATGATTGTTCAACCCAGAAATGTGATCATTTACTCACCCTAATGTCATTCCAAACCTAAATGAATTTATTTCTGTGTAGCATAAAATAAAATAATTTGAGTCTGTTTTTTTGTTCATAAAATATACAAATGGTAGCCTAACCAAAATGGCTTGGTTGCCAACATTCTTCAAAACATCTTATTTTGTATTTCACAGAAGTCATACAGGTTTGGAACGACACGACAGTGAGTAAATGATGACAGCATTTAAAAGCAGTAAATTTACTTCACTGCATCCTAGCTCAAAATCATCAGTGCTTTACTGTCAAGGGCATTTCTGTGTGACAAAAAAAAAAAGCAATATTAAGTTTATCTGCATTTGCAGCAAATTCGATAATATCTATCATTATTTGTCCTTGTCCTAGTTTTATTTATATACGCCAATTTAAGGCCCCAACCCCAGCAAAAATATTCACGGGGACCTCATGGGCCGGATGTGCTGGGTATGCCAGAGCCGAATTTTAGCCCCAGTCCAGCCCTGCCTGGGCGGGGATGCACTCAGGATGCAGTGGCCGAACACTCGCCTATATGCATTTCCCCCCTTGAAAATTTTGCCGCAGGTGCTGCACAAAATCAAGGAAGAGAGAGCGTCAGTGCTGCTGGTCACCCCATTTTGGCCGAACAGACCGTGGTTTCCCAATCTGATGGAAATACTGACAGCCCCCCCGTGGATGATCCCGCTGAGACGGGACCTCCTGTCGCAGGCAGGCGGTTCGATATGGCACCCCAACCCCGAATGGTGGAATCTCCATGTGTGGGCGGTGTGCGGGAGCCAGTAATAGGGGACTCGTTGTCTCGCCGTATTATGAACACAATTACAGAGGCGCGGGCCCCCTCTACAAAACGCCTATACGCTTCTAAATGGGCTGTGTTTGTGAAGTGGTGTGAGTTGAATGGTTGCGACCCGCAAGGTTATTATAGTTTTGCTTTTTGAAATTAGTTTTTATTTTATTATCGTTTTCAATTTTGCTACAAATTTCAGTTTAGTTTTAGTTAGTTTTACAAATGGTTTTGCTAGTTTTAGTTTAGTTTTTATTTTGCAAATACATTTCTATTTAGTTTTTATTTATTTAGTTTCAGTTTTAGTTTTAGTAATTATAGTTTAGCAGAGTTACCATAATGAAGTGTAGAGACCAAATCAAGGTTTTTAATTTCAGCAAAGTTTAATGTTTGCACAGACTAGAGTTTAATCTTACTAAACATCCTAAAGTGAAATAACTTGATAAACGAGCATTATTGTTTAAACCCAGGAAGGTCTTACAAAACATGCATAAAGTTGGGTCTTCACCTTTGAGCAAAAAAGCTTGAGTCAAACTATGACCTATACAAACAACGATCTGGAGATTAAAAATGAAATAGATTATATTTTGATATTAAAAAATTATATTTGATATTTGATTGACACAGGCTAATACTTATATTTGATTGACACAGGCTAATACTCAGAGGATCTATCTTAAAGAACAAAATAAATGCAACGTAAAATATAAAAGTAAAAATTATAAATTCCAGACAAACTCATTCATAACAAAGATGAAATATTGTTAAACAATTAAAAGCTTATTTTAATTTCTTCAGTAATACAATGTAGGCTAGCAGTGTAAGACCACAGCTAACGTCATCTGAATAAAGCCAACACACACTGTTGTGTGTGTGTGTGTGTGTGTGTGTGTGTGTGTGTGTGTGTGTGTGTGTGTGTGTGTGTGTGTGTGTCTTGCTATAATTGTAAAGGGGACCAATGTCCTCACTTATCTAGTAAAATATTATGATAACTGACTAGTAAGGACATTTGACTGGTCCTCACTAGTTAAAAAGGCTTATAAATCGGCCAAAACATGTTTTTATTTAAATCTATTGTTTTGCACGTTCTTGGGATGGGTAGGTTTAGGGATAGGGGTTGGGTTAGGGTTTACAATATATCATTAACCTGATCAAAATCAATGGAAGTCCACGCAATGTCCTCACTTATATAGTGAAACAGACGTGTGTGTATGTGTCCTGGTATTCCCTACGTTGTGGGGAAATGTCTCCACACAGATAATAATATTATTAGTAGTAAATGATTATGATAACACCTTTGAGCCTGTCAATATTATGCAAACATGAAATCTCAAACGGACAGTAGGCTAGTGCTTGCTCCTAGTTGCTGACTTTTGCGCCTGCGTCTCTCGTCCCGTCGGAAACGGCATTCTAAAACAGTGAGCTTAAGTTAAAAGAAGTCCAACGTGCGTCGCATTACCTTGTGTTATTTCCCATTTCACTGCCACGGATGCATTGATTCTTTGTGAACTCCCGTTTAGGACTGGCGATGTGTTGCCTGTCTGCACGCGTCCGTCACAGGACAGCGGTTAATCTCCTCCTCAGATCACTTCACGCGCAGTTGCGCAATAGACACTCCCTCAACCGCCACAGTCAGATTCTCCACCACATTAAAGAGAGCTTATTAATAACGAAAACGAATATTTATTTTTGCTAATTATTATTTTATTTCAGTTAGTTTTTTAGTAAGAGTAGTTAGTTTCGTTTAGTTTTAGTTTTTTATTTATTCAGATTTTTTAATTTTATTTCAGTTTACGAAAATGTTTTTTGACCAATAGTTTTAGTCTTAGTTTCAGTTTTCGTTTACGAAAATAACCTTGGCGACCCGGAGAACTGTTCCGTGTCGGACATTCTGAATTTTCTACAGCAGCGGATGGACGGCGGCAGTATGCCTTCCACTCTTAAAGTTTATGTTGCTGCTATCTCAGCCTTTCATGTTACTATCGACGGACGCTCGCTGGGTAGGCCTAGTTGCAACATTTTTGAGACATTTTCCCACGGTACCGTCGTGGGACTTGGCCTTAACCCTCGGGGCTCTAGCGCACCCCCCTTCGAGCCGCTGATGTCTGTAGGCTTAAGGGAGCTTTCCCTTAAAACCGCACTTCTGATCGCCCTTGCCTCGGTTAAGCGTGTAGGGGATTTACAAGCGCTCTCTGTGAATGCTGACTGTATGCAATTTGGACCAGGTGATTGCAACGTCACACCCAGACTAGGCTACGTGCCTAAATCGCTTTCTACGTCGTGGTAACACTTCCGGCGTTCGCCCCGGAGTCAACAGTTGACATTTCCCAACATGTGCTATGCCCTGTGCGAGCCTTACGAGTTTATGTCAACCGCACAGCTCGGTTCCGGCAGTCGGATCAATTGTTCGTGTGCTTTGGAAGCAACGCTAAGGGACAGCCTGTCTCTAAGCAACGACTGTCGCATTGGATAGTTCAGGCGATTGCTTTGGCTTATTCCAGCAAAGGAATGGAGTGCCCTATTGGTATTAGAGCACATTCAACGAGGGCAATTGCCTCTTCTTGGGCATGGTCTAAAGGCGTTCCAATCAACGACATTTGTATGGCGGCTGGGTGGTCTTCACAGAATACCTTCGCCAGATTCTACAGTTTGGATGTGTGCTCAGTAGCCTCTCAAGTCCTGGCGGTAGGTCTGAGCCCTACTCTGCCTGCGGCTTCTAGCCACTAGACATGCGGGTGGTCTAGACCAGGTCGTATTCATACCGCATTCATACTATGGGTACCACGCGCTGTGGTGATAACGTTATATCGACAAGGTACGAGCCGGTAGCCCGCCTCTGTCCTTGTTATATACACAAGTTTTAAGGACTCATCACATGCCATGATAGCGCTGGCGGCGGCCAGTCACCAGGTGTATGCTGTTATTGTGCCCGGCAGAGCCGCTCACATTAGTCATTCCCCATTATTACTCTCACATGAGGAAACGGGTAACATGTCATAACCACATATATCAGTCACATGCTCGGTTGGGGTTCGTTCTGTTTTATACTGTTCATAGCTCTGCCGTTGCCAAGCTTCTCTTCGCTGTTCGCACGGCGTTGTTCTATTCTGTCCCCAAGCGTCAGCTTCTGACGCCATGTCGAGAGACCGTTCTCGAAAGGGAACGTCTCTGGTTACTGTCGTAACCTCGGTTCCCTGAGAGACGGGAACGAGACATGGCGTAAGCCGCCGAGCTCACAGCTCAGATCTGCTGTCTCTTGTCAGTCGGAAGATTCTGAGCAAATGCCGCCAAGACGGTACATTATATAGCGGTTGGGCTCTGCCCCCTTTCGCCGTCTTGACTGGCATTGGCCAGTGAGAGTTGCAACTCCACTGGCGTTGTGCAATAAGATTTCAGTAATGTAGGAAGGAAGGGAGTCCCCAAGCGTCAGCTTCTGACGAGTGAGCACACAAGGAATTTTTATATACTTAAGCTTGCTCAATGATTTAGCTGGAAGGCCAGAGAACAAGGCATTACAGTCATCTGACCTAGTTGAAATGAAGGCATAAGCCTTTCTGTGTCTGCAAAAGAGAGGAAAGGTCTTATTCGAGCTGTGTTTCTCAGGTGGAAAAATGCAGATATGTGTTTTATGTGTGCCTCAAATGTTATTTGTGGATCAAAAATGATACCAAGATTTTGCACCTGTTGATTAAGGATTACCATGCAGGAATCAACAATCAAACTAATCTTCTATGCCTTATGAGTAGCCGCTACGGTACCAATCTGCATCAATTCGGTTTTGGAGCCGTTCAACTTCAGGAAGTTATTCTGCATCCAGATACTGATCTCTGCTAGACAACCACACAAAGCTATTAATGAGCAATGGACATCAGTACTAGTGGTGATGTAAATCTGCATATCATCTGCATAGCAGTGATACCCAAGACCATATTTCCTGATGATCTGCCAAAGCGGAAGCATATAAATGTTAAATAAAACTGAACCCAATACTGAACCCTGTGGAACTCCCTGTGGAACAGGCACGGTATCAGATTTGTAGTTACCCAAGCCAACGAACTGGGCACGATTCGTTAAATAAGACCAATTAGTACTTCTCCAATTTTCCAGAATGTCAAGCAGAAGAGAGTGACATATAATGTCAAAAGCAGCACTAATGTCTAATAAGACCAAAATACTGCATGCACCGGAAACAGCCGCAATAAGAAGATAATTTACGACCCTAATTAAAGCAGTTTCAGTAAGATGCCCTCTTCTAAACCCAGATTGAAAAGGTTTAAAGAGACTGTTCAGTGCTAGGTGCCACAACATGCTCAAGCACTTTGGCCAAGAATGAGAGGTTGGAAATAGGCCTGTTATTGGACAAATCAGAAACATTACAGCCAGTCTTCTTAGGGACTGGTGTAATGTCAGCTATTTTTAGTTCTGGAGGAACAATTCCAGAAGTCAATGATAAGTTCACAATTCAAGTCAAGTCAAGGCAATTTATAATAACCAAGCAGGGAACCGGATCTAAAATACTGGTAGTAGAGGTCATGGACTTCACTGTACTTATGATAAAATTATCTCCGACCATTTCAAAATTCAAAAAGATAGTGGTTGGGGAATTTGAAGGCTGAATATCAACTGGCTGAAGTGGAGTGATGGTGTTTAAAGTGCTGTTTATACCCTCAATCTGCCCGGGTGAAATAATGAAGAAACTTATTACACTTGTCAACAGAGGAGTGAACAATGGACTTAGTTGGTTTAAGAAGATTGTCAACAGTCTTAAACAGCGATTTAGAATTAGTTGCAGCGTTACCAATAACACTTGAATAATAGTTATTACGTGCAGTATTCAAAGCAGAATGGTAAGCAGACTGTTGTTGAGTGTAAAGAAGCCTGTACCGACAGGCCAGATTTTTTGTACTGCAGTTCTAATTTCCTCCCGGCAGCTTTCGTTAAATGTAAATCCAGGGTAAACCATGGACAAGGTTTTCTAAAAGTAACAAACCATTCTCGCACATGTGCAAACTCATCCAGAAGTGAAGATAGCATGGAATTATAGTGCTCAACAGAGTTAGTAGTGGGAAGCCCAAAGACAGAAGTTAAAAAAGAGTGAAGTCCATGTGCTTGATGTTATGAAATTTGACAGTGCACTCAGAAATGGATCGTGAAAACAGCATTTATGTCAAGAGCAATAAGTCTATGGTCACTTATACTCATGTCAATATTGGATACCAACACCAGCAGAATAGACCACTTTCAATATACGGTCCAGCAGTGGCGTGTACAAAGGGCAAAAGCCCTTGTGCCCTTGCCCCTTTTAAAATAATAGTGAAAGTGCCCTTTTTGATCGCACCACAGTGCCCTCGCAAACGCGATTTCCACCACGCCCCAAATACGATTTCTACCGAGGGGGACCCCCCACAGACCAGAGTGGACTAAGTGTCAGCAACTCAGAACATAACACATAATGTCTCCATTCCCTCCTTCAGGGGACGAGGAAACTGAACGCCCAGCAGTTACAGCAGTACAGCAGTTGTGGCAGGGGGACATAACATCTCTGTTCCCTTCTTCAGGGGACGAGGGTTACATACGTAATGGAGACATTCCCTTTCAGTCAGTCACTCTGCATTATGTCAGTGACTGACAAAATGGAGGGCCCTATCACACCATGACAGCTGTCTTTCAGTGCCCTGCACAAGTCTCCTGCTGTGAGACTAACTCAAGCGAAGGGCTAAACTTAACGCAAGAATACTAAGGTACACTGGGTAGCATATCGCAGGTGGAAATAGGCAACACAACCCCTGCCTGAAGGGAGGACTTACAGAATACACATATGACCCGTGAAATTAATGCATATGGACTCTGAGGTATCCAGTCCGCAGGGTGGAATATTTCAACCCCAGAGATGGCAAGGTGGTCTTGCCAAGGGAAAGACACATGCTCAAAGAGACTTACTGTGGAAATGCACATGTGAGGGTTGCCCATCGCGGAACCATGTGTGGCATTCTGAAGGGAGAGTTATAGATTTAATTCAGCGACTACGCTACCCTGGAAATTCGCTAGGGACTATACCAAGTAAATTATCTTTTGTTAAGACACCACAGGTTCGTTATCTATATGGGTGAAGAGACGCAAGTCGCATGTATGAAAAATTACCACTTTATTGTATCAATATTGAATAAAAGACAACTTCAGAGCAGGAGTCGCCAATCTGCATCCGACACACACACACAACAAACGATGTTAATTAACAAAGATTCGGGAGGAGGGCTTTCAGATAATTGACACAGGTGGATAGCACTCAGCTAATCAACGAGAGGTGCATATATATACACTGCAGTCTTACCTCCATTCTGTTGACAGTTTATCAGCACGGGCGGCATTTCCGACCATTCGCCCCGCCTGCCAGCCCCCTCACGCTGTCTACGGCTCCGCACGCCTCTTGAAGCAGTTCTACAAAGCTAAAATCTTTTTCTTTCAAAATTATAAGCTACCTCAAACCCCCTATTTGGGCCGCGTCGATCAGCATTCACGGTAAAAATAAACTTATGCTTTTCACGAGATGTAATCATTTCTTCGTCACGTTCACAAGAGCGTCTCTGTCTTCTAACCGACTGACAAAATAAGCTATGTTCTATTAATAACGTGGTGTGTTTAGAGCAGTACTCGGACAGCGTAAAGAGTGTACATCGCACAGACTTTCAACAGGGACAACAACAGTTCCTGTCTTTAAATGATGTGTACAGCAGCAAGCTTTTCTTGCGATCTCGCCGCCTCTTTATAAGTTACTACAGTACAGACGGTCACTTTCACACACGAGAAGTGTAAACACCATGGACGCGCATGCAGTTGCCGTGGTGATGAACAACAAACTTGCTGGTAAAGCAAAACGTATCGCGAGGCTAAATCGTTAAAATAACGGCAACGTAAACAACGCTTATTTTGCCAAACAAATCAGCCACTATTGGAATCAGCTGATAATCATTGCTTTGATTCAATACTTCCCAGCTGACGCTCACAAGCTCGGTCACAGCGTGACCATACTCTCGTTTGCGACTATGAACAGATGTGTGCGATCCATACAATGTAATTAGTGGGCACTTGAGCGTTCACGTTTCAAAAAACTGAACGTGGCACTGTTGTGTGTTCTACTAGCTTGCAAGTTTTTCAGAATGCTTCAGAGCACTTTGGATATTTATGCAAATCTCCTTATGAACAATTACATTATTTTATTAACATGATTTATATCGTCATATTTTGTATACAGTTGTAAGGCTGTATTCCATGTCCCTCATGAATTTTAATGAGTATTTTGCAATATAAGGCATATAGGCCTACATTTCAAATTAAGAGTCTCATCTTTTAGCCAAATCAAATTCCGATGCAGTATTGTCCCGTTTAACACCGTGAAGTTGCTTTGAAACAATCGTCATCGTAAAAGTGCTAAATAAATAAAGTTGATTTATCGATTGATTGATCTGGTTACACAACGTGTTTCCCATTTGTCCATCTAATTTTTTCTCTCATTTTTCTCCTACAGGAGATCAGTTTTTCTGGCTAATTTTCTCCACCAGCAGTGCTGTTCCTCTGCTCCCACAGGAATTAAGTTTCTAACTAATTTTCTCCATTGCAGCAGCAGTGCTGTTTCCTCTGCTCCCGCAGGAGCTTCGTTTCTCTGAATGATTTTCTCCACCAGATCAGCAGTGCTGTTTCCTCTGCTCCCGCAGGAGCTCAGTTTATCTGAATAATTTTCTCCACTGCACCAGCAGTGCTGTTCCCTCTGCTCCCACAGGAGCTCAGTTTCTCTGTTTATTTTTATCCGCGGCTACAGCAGTGCTGTTCCTTTCGCTTCCGCAGGAGCTCAGTTTCTCTAACTAATTTTCTCCACTGCACCAGCAGTGCTGTTCCCTCTGCTTCCGCAGGAGCTCAGTTTCTCTAACTAATTTTCTCCACTGCACCAGCAGTGCTGTTTCCTCTGCTCCCGCAGGAGCTCAGTTTCTCTGGTTATTTTCTCCACGGCTACAGCAGTGCTGTTCCCTCTGCTCCCGCAGGAGCTCAGTTTCTCTAACTAACTTTCTCCACTGCACCAGCAGTGCTGTTCCCTCTGCTCCCGCAGGAGCTCAGTTTCTCTGGTTATTTTCTCCACGGCTACAGCAGTGCTGTTCCCTCTGCTCCCGCAGGAGCTCAGTTTCTCTAACTAATTTTCTCCACTGCACCAGCAGTGCTGTTCCCTCTGCTCCCGCAGTAGCTCAGTTTCTCTGAATAACTTTCTCCACTGCACCAGCAGTGCTGTTCCCTCTGCTCCCGTAGAAGCCCAGTTTTCTCTGGCTAACTCGTGTCTTTGAGAGCAGAGGAGACACAACATAAAATCCAACAGTTCAAAACGTGAATTTCTAGCCCTGCTTTGCCATTTAAACTTTGCAATGCACATCGTTCCGCAGGGTCGCCCCTTCATATCGCATCTCCTCTCGCTCGCGTCCTCCATCCAAGCGCTAGAAGATCCCATCTCCATAACCCAAGCATGTCATGGCGAACTCAGGTTATGGTTAATATTTCTAATTCATTGGAAAGCCTTCTCTATTTTGCTATAGCTATCTCGTTTCGTGCCCCATCGATATATAATTGTTCACAGACGCTACCCCCTCAATCGGTTTGGGGGATTTTATCAAGGTAGTTGGTTCGCTTCTCCATGGTCACCGGAGCTCAGGACATGACAGTCCTTAGCACTATTCAAGCTTCAACAGCTCATAGTACCAGCTTTCCCGTGGGAGAAATAATGGGCCACTAAAAGCATTTTTAAGGGCATTGCAACAACGACACAATGGTGCATTACATAAATTAAATCCATTCCTATGCATCTGCTATGATGCCATTTTTTAAGGTGCCTCGTTTGTGATCAATATTATAATATTATTATATTGCGAACATTTATAATATATTTAGTAACATATATTCATAATTGCTAAACACGTCCCTGGATCAGAAACTATGTTGCTGACTCCCTGTCTTGCTTTCTATTTCAGAAATTCAGGACGCTGGCTCCAGAGGCAGACAAATTCCCAACTCCAGTACCTCACTATTCGCAACTAATATTCCCGTAACCCACCCGCTAAGACCCCTCCTCAATGCATCGCTCGATGCCATCCTCCAAGTGATGTCTCCTAGGACCCTCCAATCCTATGTGACCGCTTGGAGAAATTTTAGAGCATTCCACATCTCCTACAACATACCCTTCCCCGATTTTACTCTCCTTTTAATCACCTCGGTTATTTCCCACCTCAATACTATAAAAGGCCTCTGTCAGGTCCATTAAAGGTTACCAGAGCGGCATTCAGTTTTCCACAAACTGATGTATGGCGCTCCTTCTCAGGAGATAAATAACTCTCAAACCTCCCTCGTGATCAAGGGATTCAAAAATCTCAGCCCACCTGTCCCGACACCAGACAACCTATAACATTAGACATCCTCAACAAATGTATCCGTACCCTACGCACAGGCTACCAACCTCTCAATACCGCCCGGACACTCGATTCCAAATTTATCCTTGCCTTTTCTCGGGTTTTTCAGATGCTCAGAACTCGCTATCACTTCAAAATTCGACCCTAAAAGCCATCTCACCATCTCAGACTTATCAGTACTAGATGGAGAAACAATCTCCAATGGAGAAATTCCCAAGCTGCCGAAGCAATTAATCTCCCAGTCAAACACTCATGCTGTTCTTCCATGTTTTTCAGTGAGTCCCCGGGAAGTTCCCACGCAGCACAAAAGAGAGTGGAATGTTCCCACGCAGCACAAAAGAGAGTGGAATGTTTCCACGCAGCACGAAAGAGTGGAATGTTTCCACGCAGCACGAAAGAGTGGAATGTTTCCACGCAGCACGAAAGAGTGGAATGTTTCCGAGCAGCACGAAAGAGTGGAATGTTTCCGAGCAGCACGAAAGAGTGGAATGTTTCCGAGCAGCACAAAAGAGTGGAAAGTTTCCGCGAAGCGTGAAAGAGTGGAAAGTTTCCGCGAAGCGTGAAAGAGTGGAAAGTTTCCGCGAAGCGTGAAAGAGTGGAAAGTTTCCGCGAAGCGTGAAAGAGTGGAAAGTTTCCACGAAGCATGAAAGAGTGGAAAGTTTCCACGAAGCGTGAAAGAGTGGAAAGTTTCCACGAAGCGTGAAAGAGTGGAAAGTTTCCACGAAGCGTGAAAGAGTGGAAAGTTCCACGAAGCGTGAAAGAGTGGAAAGTCTCCACGAAGCGAGAAAGAGTGGAAAGTCTCCACGAAGCGTGAAAGAGTGGAAAGTCTCCACGTAGCGTGAAAGAGTGGAAAGTCTCCACGTAGCGTGAAAGAGTGGAAAGTCTCCACGTAGCGTGAAAGAGTGGAAAGTCTCCACGTAGCGTGAAAGAGTGGAAAGTCTCCACGTAGCGTGAAAGAGTGGAAAGTCTCCACGTAGCGTGAAAGAGTGGAAAGTCTCCACGTAGCGTGTAAGAGTGGAAAGTTTCCACGTAGCGTGTAAGAGTGGAAAGTTTCCACGTAGCGTGAAAGAGTGGAAAGTTTCCACGTAGCGTGAAAGAGTGGAAAGTTTCCACGAAGCGTGAAAGAGTGGAAAGTTTCCACGAAGCGTGAAAGAGTGGAAAGTTTCCACGAAGCGTGAAAGAGTGGAAAGTTTCCACGCAGTAAGGAAATGTTTTTATTGTTGTTGTTTCTCTCATATTTCTCTTTTCCCATTTTTCTTCTTTTAGACAATCTACCACCTACGCACACCAAAACAACATCAGGGGCCCCCTGGTCAAGCAACCGGGCCCTTTCCCAAATGCCAGCCCGCCAAGCTCAGCTTTTTGGGGGGTAATTAGCCAGGCGGCTGTCCTATGCTCTCTGCATTTTGGGGGGTACTCTGGGTTCGGGCCAAGTTCGAGCTCGAATCCCTCCCCCCGGACAGCACGCCAAATACGCATTTATATTACTCTATATAATTATATGTAAGTGTGAACTCGTGAAACGATGTTAATTAACAAAGATTCGGGAGGAGGGCTTTCAGATAATTGACACAGGTGGATAGCACTCAGCTAATCAACGAGAGGTGCATATATATACACTGCAGTCTTACCTCCATTCTGTTGACAGTTTATCAGCATCCCTCCTCCACCCCTTCTCCACATTTTGCTCTTTTAGTTCTAACCACTTACACGAAGGGGGGGGGTACTCTGGGTTCGGGCCAAGTTCGAGCTCGAATCCCTCCCCCCGGACAGCACGCCAAATACGCATTTATATTACTCTATATAATTATATGTAAGTGTGAACTCGTGAAATAATACAAAATAACCAGAAGCGGAGGTATCTGTAGGGTTGGGCCCACTGTTCAATTTAGAATGTTCCCGTGATACAATACACGCCCATACCACACGTGAAGATTGGATACAAGAAAACACAGCAATAGGTGTGAACACCACACTATGGCAGCAGGACTTCGCCCTCCAGAAAACTCCCAGCTCCTGTAACAAAAATTAAATGACAACACAATGAAAAACAATTTGAGCAGAAACCAAAAACAACAGAACAAAAATGAAACATTAAAAGTTGAAAATATCCCTAAATTAAATTAAAGACAAATTCACACTTAACATTCGCTCGGACTTCTGGCAGTCCAGTTACAATGTCAGAGTGAGGTGACATACGTTGACTGAATGCACACAGTACTGATGTACAGCCACTAGAATCAAACAGGTGGCAGTCGGCAGAAACAGATCGGCCAGCAAGGCCACTCAGACCTCAGAGGTGATAATCTCAGAAACAGTTACTATTAGGAAGATAAAACTAAACAGCACAATAATGAAACTGGTAACAGCAGACTTTCAGGTAAAGCGAGTGGCAATAAAACAGTCAGAACTTGTAATTGCAACAAAACAGCAGCGCGAGCTCAAACACGTTTCATGCAGGAGACCGTCACCCCAGCATCATCTATGGCGAGCGTCCGTGAAGGAACTGATTCTCCTGCTAAAACAACAATTGGTTAGCTCACTTAATTAAACCGTTAAGAAAAAAGGTTAACCATACGTACCGAGTGATTGTCACGGAAACGCATAGCTGTATAATTACTCACAGCACGAATCACCGGGCCTGACCTATTTACATTAAAATTGGAATTGAATGAACGCAAGTTACCACAAACAACAAATTAACATGGACAAACAATAGAATTTAACTTACCTACACATAACAACGTCTCGGTTACGTATGTAACCCTCGTTCCCTGAGGAGGGAACGGAGACGTAACGTCAGTGACTGACGAATGGGGGTTTCGCCTAGAAACCAATCATCTTCGAGATCTTAGAAAGCGCCCAATGGCAGTGCCAATGCCATGGGCATGCGAATTTGCATGCGTAACTCCGCCTACCCACCTGGGTATATAAGGAAGTAGCTGGCATGAATCGCATTATGTTACCTGCTGAGGAGCCAAGACTGAACTCTCGGCCGTTCCAGCGGTACAGCGGAAGTGGCAGCGGGACGTTACGTCTCCGTTCCCTCCTCAGGGAACGAGGGTTACATACGTAACCGAGACGTTCCCTTTCGTTCAGTCACTCCGACGTAACGTCAGTGACTGACGAATGGGGGTCCCAATGCAATCACGCCACTCGGCTGTCTTCCAGTGCCCTGCGCAAGCGTGAGAACCCTGATGCAAGCAGAACGGTCAAAGGCCTCTACTTAACGCAGGAATACCAAGGTACACTGGGAGGCATATTCCAGGAGGAGATATGCGCCAAGATGCCTACCCGTAGGGAGGACTTAGGGATACACGTATGACCCCGGGGGGCTGCATACGGAAGATCACTGGGGTACCAGCCGAAGGTGGATTTTTAACCCCAGGAGGTGGCAAGGTTGCCAAGGGAATACACCCGCTCAGGGAGGCTTACGGTGGAAATACACATGTGGGGGGTCGCCGGAGGGGAACCATGCACATGGGGCACCTGGCCGGACACGAGTGTCTGGGCTAAGGGCAGACTTACTGGCGTCGGCGTCGTCAGTGCTGGAGGAGCTCAGGGCTCTCGGGGAACTCACCTGAGAAGAATATCGCACGTATCCAGTCCGTGGAGTGGAATGGCGAGCAAGCGAAGACACCTGAGCCAATCCATTACCGGCCACTTGTAGAGGCGAGTACATAGTCGGATACAGGCTCCACTCGGAGGTTACAAAACCTGGCGAATGTGTTTGGTGTCGCCCAGCCTGCAGCTCTGCAGATGTCTGTCAGCGGAGCGCCATGTGCTAAAGCCCAAGAGGAGGCCACACTCCGGGTGGAATGGGCCCTGACCCCAAGGGGACATGGGCGTCCCTGCTGCTGGTAAGCCAAAACAATGGTGTCCACTATCCAGTGAGACAGCCTTTGCTTTGAGAGAGCCTTCCCTTCAGCTTCCCACCATAACAGACAAAGAGCTGGTCTGAGGTCCTGAACACTGCGTCCTGTCTACGTAAGCGCGAAGGGCGCGTACTGGACAGAGCAATGCCAAGGCTGGGTCTGCCTCCTCCAAAGGCAGCGCTTGCAGGTTCACCACCTGGTCTCTGAACAGAGTGGTGGGAACCTTGGGCACATATCCAGGCCGGGGTCTCAGGATCACGTGTCAGCCGGCCCGAATTCCAGGCACGTTTCGTCAACCGAAAATGCCTGCAGGTCCCCTACCCTCTTGATGGAGGCCAATGCGGTCAGGAGTGCTGTCTTCATAGACAAGAACTTAACATCTACTGACCGCAAAGGCTCAAATGGGGCCCTCTGCAGAGCACTTAGAACTACTGAGAGGTCCCAAGAGGGTAAGAGAGGAGCACAAGGAGGAAGTAGTCTCCTCGCACCCCTCAGGAACCTGATGACCAGGTCGTGCTTACTTACCATTTTCCCGTCCAAGAGGTCATGGTAGGCGGCGATAGCGGCCACATAAACCTTCAGGGTGGATGGAGACAGCCTTCGATCCAACCCTTCCTGGAGGAAAGAGAGCACGGACCCGATCGGGCATTTCCAGGGGTCTTCTTGGCGAGAAGAGCACCAATTGACGAAGAGGTTCCACTTCAACGCATAGGCCTGTCTCGTGGACTCGGCCCGAGCGGAAGTGATGGTAGCCACCACCGGAGGTGGTAGGGTACTCAAACCTGCCGCGTCCCGTCCAGGAGCCACACGTGGAGGTTCCAAAGATCAGGACGCGGGTGCCACAGGGTGCCCCGTCTCTGAGAGAGTAGGTCCTATCTCAGAGGGATTGGCCAGGGAGGGGCTGTCGCAAGGAGCACTAGTTCTGGGAACCAGGTCCGGCCGTGCCAGTACGGGGCGACCAAAATGACCTGCTCCTTGTCCTCCCTGACCTTGCACAGAAACGTGCAAGAAGGCTCACTGGGGGAAACGCATACTTGCGTAGGCCCCGCGGCCAGCTGTGCGCCAGTGCATCCGTGCCGAGCGTGCCCTCGGTCAGGGAATAGTACAGGCTGCAGTGGGACGAGTCGTGAGAGGCAAACAGAACTACCTGTGCGTCCCCGAACTGATCCCAATCAGCTGGACCGACTGGGGATGGAGTCTCCACTCCCCAGGGATTGGCTGAACCCGTGAGAGCTCGTCGGCTGCACGGTTCAGGATCCCCGGGATATGGACAGCACGAAGGGACCTCAGGCGCTTCTGACTCCATAAAACGAGATGGCGGGCGAGTTGAGACATGCGGCGGGAGCGTAGACCGCCCTGGCGGTTGAAGTACGCTACTACGGCCGTGTTGTCCAATCTGACTAGTACGTGTTGACCCTTCAGCAACGCTCGGAAGCGGTGCAGGGCGAACCGTACTGCCAGCAACTCGAGGCAATTGATATGCAGGCGGCTCTGGCTCTCTGACCAAGAACCGGCGGCTGCATGTCCATTACACATGGCACCCCAACCCGTGGTGGACGCATCTGTTGACACAACAACATGCCGGGAAACTCGTTCTAAGGGCACTCCTGCCCGTAGAAAGCTGAGGTTCGACCACTGGGTGAGTGTCTGTCTGCAGGCCTGAGTCACTGGGACCCGGAGCGTGCCAGACTGCCATGCCCATCTCGGGACTCGATCGCGAAGCCAGTGCTGAAGCGGTCTCATATGAAGCAATCCGAGCGGCGTCACCGCGGCTGCAGATGCCATATGCCCCAGGAGCCTCTGAAATAGTTTCAGTGGAACCGCACTCTTGCTCTCTATATGCCTGAGGCAAGTCAGCAGTGACTGCGCGCGCAAGCCGGTAAGCTGCGCGCACATGGCGACCGAGTCGATCTCCATACCGAGAAAAGAGATCCTCTGCACGGGGCAGAGTTAGCTCCTCTCCCAGTTGACCCGAAGGCCCAAACAAGCTAAGTGGTGGAGAACCAGGTCTCTGTGTTCGCACACCCGGTCCCGAGAGTGGCCCAGTATGAGCCAGTCGTCGAGATAGTTCAGGATGCGAACCCCTTGTTGCCTGAGTGGCGCAAGGGCTGCCTCGACAATCTTCGTGAAGACGCGAGGGGACAGAGCTAGCCCGAATGGTAGTACGGCATACTGATATGCCCGCCCTTCGAACGCAAACCGCAGGAACGGTCTGTGTCGCGGAAGGATGGACACATGGAAGTACGCGTCCTTCAGGTCGATCGCTGCAAACCAATCGCATGGACGAACGCATTCGAAAAGGCGTTTCACAGTCAACATCCTGAACGGAAGCCTGAACAGGGATCGGTTCAGGACGCGAAGGTCCAGGATCGGTCGTAACCCACCGGATTTCTTCGGTACAATGAAGTAAGGGCTGTAGAAGCCGGACTTCATCTCGGCTGGAGGGACGAGCTCGACCGCAACCTTCGCCAGTAGGGTCGCGATCTCCGCACGCATGACTGGGGCATTGGACCCCACCACGGTGTACCGGACACCCCGGAAGCGGGGAGGAGCTCGCGCGAACTGAATCGCGTAGCCGAGCCGGATGGTCCGTGCGACCCAGCGGGACAGACCCGGCAGCTGTAGCCACGCTCCCAGGGAGTGTACCAACGGGGTCACGCGGAGCACCGGCGTACCCTCGGTGGGGCAGCGAGGCAGCGTTACCGGCCCGGACTCGGGTAGCGTAGCGGCCCGGTGTCGGGGCGGCGGTAACGGCTGCGCCCTGACAGAGGAGACCAGGGAAGGACTCGCGTTCCACTGGGGTCTGCTCTGAGAGGGGGCTGGCGACAGAGAGGGACGAGAGCGGCGTGGCCCGGGGGCGGCGCACACTGCCGTCACCGGTCTCTGGGTGCTCAGGGATGGGTTAATCAGTTCTTTCTACAAAGGTTGCTGCTGACCCGTGGGCCAGCAGCTGGACAAAGGCTTCTCCCCCGGCCCTCCACCGGGGGAAGGGGCGGACCTGCCACCGTCCCATGAAAGAACTGCCCATCCCAGAGCTGTCCGCGTCCGGAGCGCCGCTGGCCTTATTTTCAGCAGGCTGCGGGGCTGGCGCGGACTGGGACGGCTTCCTGCAGCGCGCCCTGTGGCATGGCCAGGGTGAAGGCTGCTGCTGTGGCCACGCGGGAGGGGGTCGCAGGAAGTCACCCAGGCGGCGAGGAGGCTGAGGCAACTGTGCCGGCGGCGCTTAGGTGCAGCAGCGGGCCGCCGGGGCAGATGGCCTCAGTCTGCCTCTGGGGACAGCCAAGAACTGTTGGGCGCAGTCCCTGACTGTGCCGCCGATAAGGCCGGCCTGGGATATGGGCGAGCTGAGGAGGCGGGCTCACTCAGCCGTCCCACATCGACCAAGTAAGGCCAGTTGTCTTTCCCGGACCACAGCTGTGGACATCTCCTGACCCAGGGGGCGTGTGGTCACCTATGCCGCGCTGGGCGGGATCGGTGGCGGCACGCCTTCCTCGAGGCAGTGTTACCGGCCCGGACTCGGGTGGCATAGCGGCCCGGTGTCGAGGCACTGGTAACGACTGCGCCCTGACAGAGGAGACCAGGGAAGGACTCGCGTTCCACTGGGGTCTGCTCTGCAAGGGGGCTCGTAAGCCCTGGATCAGCTCTGTCCTCGTGCATACGCATCGGGGCGGCAGCTTACCCCATAGCACTGCTGGACTACGCCACCGAAGTAGACGAGCCAGCAGGCTTGGGAGGGCGCTTAGGATAGCCTCACCGCGTCAAGTCAAAGCACTCAGTGGACACCGAAGTGCGCAACAGAGCACCTGACCGAGGGGGAGGGACCCCAGTGTACCCTTAGGCCGCGACCCCTCGAGGGCAGAGAAGGCGGAGGAGGCCACCAAACGGTCGCGGGAAGATCCGGAGATCTCCCGGACCGCGTGCACTCCTCATGCATCTCGGGAGCGAAATGGCATTGGGGGCGGGGCCCGCAGCTGTCGGGTGCCACCTCCAAAAACCAATCGCCCAACCGCGAGCACTCGTGACAGGGCGGAGATTCACACCAGCCCGAGGCTCGCGGCTGCCCGAGATAACATGGCTGTCAACTCTAGGTCAGATTCTACAGTGCTACCACACCCGGAGGCGGAGCATAGCCGAATCGTCATCCCCAAAGGACTCTAGCCCACCTTGAGATGCGGCAATCGACCTCTCGCCGCTATCTGGAGTATGAACGAAACGAACGGGGCGTCAGCAGACGGTCCCGCTGTTTCAGTCCAACACTCACTGGAAGCGATGTGCAAGAAGGCGGGAGTGGCCCGAGGAATGATCGTCGGGGTTCTTAATACCACAGCACTGCCCTCAGGTCACCCTGGCCACCAGCCAAAGTACCACCTCTCTCGGAGATGGTAGATCGGGGTGTGGCAGAGGGGACTCTCTCTCTTTACAGAGATCATTGAGTCTCGACCACAACATCGCGATGGTCATGTTCCCACAGAGGGAACACAGCACATCCACAAACACTGTCCGAACGTGCTGGGCCCAAACACGTCGAGCAGTGAATGCGTCCCAAAGACAGCAACAGATATCGACCGCACCCGGAAGTGCGCGGGCAACCCGTCTTGAAAAAGACGTGCCACACGCAAGCTCTTTTTGTGAGAGGAAGCTCTGCAGAGTGCCGAAGCGCCCAGGGAAAACACACACAGCTGTTGCAGATCACTGCACAGATCAGCAGGCAGGCAATGTGAGATCGCTGGAACGCGCCGTACACCAACACCCTGGAGAACCGCTCGTCTCGAAGACTGAAGAGAGGACTTCAGAATTCAGGCTTGCCGGAGTGAAGAGATGCTCTTGGCTCCGAAGCAGAAACATAATGCGATTCATGCCAGCTACTTCCTTATATACCCAGGTGGGTAGGCGGAGTTACGCATGCAAATTCGCATGCCCATGGCATTGGCACTGCCATTGGGCGCTTTCTAAGATCTCGAAGATGATTGGTTTCTAGGCGAAACCCCCATTCGTCAGTCACTGACGTTACGTCGGAGTGACTGAACGAAAGGGAACAGCCTGCACACACACCACCGCAGGGCTGCAGACCAAACATTCCCTCACTGAATGGTAGCGCGCCCTCGCCATGGGGTTCGGAGCTTGAAATGACTCACCCTCAGGTAGGACAAAGGGTTTTAAATAGACAGGTCTCAAATGCTGATAGGCCATCACTCTAAATACAGGGGAGGGAACTTACTCACCCTGCTACACATGCAAACAGAGACACCTAGCCTGACAATGCCGCTGGCATTCACTCTGGTGTCAACATCAACATCGTGTTGGAGGAGCCCAGGGCTTCACTGAGAAACTCACCAGAGTAAAATAATCCAATCCAGTCCATGGAGTGGAATGGCGAAGCAAGCGATGACACGGAGCAGGTCCTACTTACTGGCTACTAGAAGCGAGTACACGGGAGGACACTGGGTCCACTCAGGGATTGTAGAATTTTAGGATTGTAGGGTTAGGTGTCACCCAGCCTTAAGCTCTACAAATGTCTGTTCGTGTTTTACATGTGACACACATAAAGTCCTGAATATACATGATGAAGCTTCTCTAAGGCTGCTGCTTTATTAAGAATTATTTGTGTTTCTTCAAACTTTCAAAATTGAACAGTCTGTTTCTTGATCAAGAACTCAAAAGTTTAGTGAGTGATGCTTAAAACCAGTCAAATAAGTATGGGTGATGAGTGCCACCTTTTGGAAGTACAACAGTATCTGATCATAAGTGAAGTCAACAGGAAAGGAAGTGGTTTTTGTATTGCTTTGACCCTGAACTCATTCACAGTGACTCTCTAGCACAGTAATACACAGCAGAGTCTTCAGTCTTGAGGCTGTTCATCTGTAGGTACAGTTGACTGCTGGAGTCATCTCTGGACACTGTGAACCTTCCCTGGACTGGCTGGGAATAGTAGATATAAGAACTGGATGTGCTGATAGTTGCAACCCATTCCAGTCCTTTACCGTGACCCTGTCTCACCACAGCTGCCCAGGAGCTGCTGAATGTAAATCCAGAGGCGGTACAGACCAGCCGAAAAGATTCACCAGGCCTTTTTACCTCAGCCTGAGACTGAGTGAAGGTCTGACAATGGATTTCTGGAAGAGAGAGAAAAAACTGAAAAGTCAGCAAAACGTAAACTTTCTTATTTATTAAACTTTCATAAAATATTATTTAGGAATGATTTACAGACCATGTAAAAAAAGGAATAACAGGAGTGAACTGATTATTGTTGTCATTGCTGATTGATTCTTCATCTACAGGAACCACATAGAGTCAGTGAACACAGACACACAGAAATATACATCACAGTTTTGCATGAACTCCTCCTCCAGTCTGTCATTGCTTGTTGGCACCAATATTTATGAAACAGAAATTTGTGTTAAGTATAAAGTAAGCAAAAACCGATTTGTTGAATAAATGTTTCAGGACATGTTTCATAAATTTTATGTCTATTTGATATTTTTATGTGGCTGGATGGATGGATATATGATAAATGTGTTCAGGTTTTTGTACAGAGTCGTGTCTTTTTCTATGGAGCTAGAAATATGACAAAATGATCTGACTTTGAATTGTATAAATCTGAATTATTGACAAGTGTAATCTAACAAAACTGAATATTATGTTACATTTTACATAGTACAGAATTAGATTTTTTTTTATTTTATTTTTTATATTAATAATCTATTAAAAAAATTAAACACATCTGAAATGTTTTTAGGTCGAAATTGTATAGACATGTATTTTCGAACAGCAGATATTTTGTTCTGAATGAATAGACTGCAAATATTCCGTTTTTGAAAATACAGATTCAAGATTTCAGATGAAGAGGAAATTCAGATCATCAAATTCAATATTCAAAAACTCAAACCGCAGAAATTCAGATCTTACAGAAAGTAGGCCAGAGGTCATCATCAGGGAAGAGTAAACTCAGCAGGCACAGGACGTCAGTATGACGTCAGATTGACGTTGGACCCCAACGTCGGATAGACGTTGTATTTTGGTTACTACAACACAACCTAAAACTCACAAAAGATCAACGTCTAATTATGTTAGAATTTGACGTTGTATAAATGTTACCATCATGATGTTGTGTGGACGTTGTGTTTCGGTCATCATACCTCATGACTAAATGTCAGAATTTGACATCAATATGATGGCTTGGCTTGAGATGTTGGCTCATCGTTGGATTTTGGTTAGTAAATACCACAACCTAAAACCCACAAAATATCAACGTCTAATGATGTTAGAATTTGACGTTGTGTGAACGTTACCATTGTGACGTTGTGTGGACGTTGTGTTTTGGTTACTTTACAACACCACCTAAAACTAACAAAATATCAACGTCTAATGATGTTAGAATTTGACGTTGTGTGGACGTTACCATTGTGACGTTGTGTGGACGTTATGATTTGGTTACTTTACAACACAACCTAAAACTAACAAAATATCAACGTCTAATGATGTTAGAATTTGACGTTGTGTGGACGTTACCATTATGACATTGGCTTAACGTCGAATTTTGGTTACTTACAACACAACCTAAAACTAACAAAATATCAACGTCTAATGATGTTAGAATTTGACGTTGTGTGGACGTTACCATTATGACATTGGCTTAACGTCGAATTTTGGTTACTTACAACACAACCTAAAACTAACAAAATATCAACGTCTAATGATGTTAGAATTTGATGTTGTCTGGAAGTTAATAGTGAAAAGCACATTTTTCTTAAGGTGTTGCTCTGATGCAGCAATCTACAACAACATAAATTATCAACAGCAGCAGAAGTGTAGCAGATCTGTTTCACCAAGACCAAATACATTAACACTCTCATACTATGCTAAAAATCTTCTTGAGAGTTGTCATGATAGAAATATTTGTCAAATGTTACACTCACTTATTATGGAGGTGCGACTGTAGCAAAACCTGCTTTATAAAAGCACACTCCCCTTGCTTTGAGTGAACCCTCTGTATTTCTAAGAGACTTGATCCTGATGATTTTATTGTGGTCTGTTAGGATTATATTCTATGAGCATATGTGTAATATATTGAGGTCCTACTCCATTGAGTGATTTATATATGTACAAGTAACAGTACTTTAAAGTCAATTCTAAAAGCATCTGGAAGCCAGTGCAAGCTTATTGGAAAAAAATCCAGTCCATTATTAATATGAGAGAATGAGTTGAGCAAGTATGATTTAAAATAAGGAATCATTTAAATATTAATAGGCTTTTGTTTGTATGTACATTCAAAACGCTTCACACCGCCTTATGTCACTTCAGAGTCTCTTTCACTTTTTCAGTTTGTGTTTTTGAACAGCTGTCTGTATTAGTGTTTCCACAGTGTCTCTTGCACAGTAATACACCGCAGTGTCTTCAGTCTTCAGCTGATTCATGTGCAGATAGAAATTAGAGCTGTCCTTAGATGCCGAGAACCTGCCCTGAACTGACTGAGCTGAGCCTTTGCTAGAGTCTGTATAATGATAAATAATCCATTCCAGTCCTTTTCCAGGTGCCTGACGGATCCAGTGCATGCTAGCGCCACTAACAGAAAACCCACTGCAGGCACAGGTCAGTTTGTGGGAACCGCCTGGAGACACAACTACTGACTGTTCAGACTGTGTGAGCACAACCTGAGAGTCAATACCTACAGAGACAAAAATAATAATAATAATAATAATAATAATAATAATAATAATGTCACAAGAAATCCAGTATATATGCTTTACAATCACAATACTGATAAAATGGGAACCGATTTTACATTTTAACTCTTTAAAACTGCCTAAATAAATAAAAAGTGAGAATTTTAAAATATACAAAAACACTCACTGTGTGCAGCTGCCAACAGCAGAAAGAGCTTTAGGGAGCACATTGTTTCTCTTCTTCAGATCAAACACTCATTTAGTTGTTTAAATAGGAAATATGGCAGTTGAGTTTGCATTGATAAATGTACTCACGTATGTGGAGAGTAGGTGTGTTTAAACAAAACTGGCTCATCACAATCACTAGTTATTTGTTTAATAAGAAAGGTTGCCCCCTTCTGGTGTATTCATTATTTTACTTGCCATTTAACAGATGGTTTTAATGTAAAGACACTCTTAAATACAACTGATTTACAAAGTCTAAAACAATAACCTGACCCATTCAGTGTTCATTTATTTATTTATTTATTTGTCAACAAATAAACTTTGTATTGAAAATGTTTAATTGAAGTGACAGGTTCTTGTGCAGGTTCTGTGTCAGTTTGTGGCACAGTGTCTCACGAGCACAATAATACACAGCTGTGTCTTCACTGTTGAAGTTTTTTCCTGTTAAAATAACTGCATTGCTGGAGGAGTCAGATGAGAAACTGATCTTATTTTTCAGTGAATCTGTGACATGACTGCTACTGGAAGTATAGAACCAGCCAATCCACTCCATCGGTTTTCCACTTGTCGTATCCAGAATGTCGTATCCAGTTAGTGTAGCCACCGCCTGAGGCTGAATATCCAGTGATCTTACAGGCGATGGTGAACGTTTCTCCTGGTTTTACTACCATGACAGGAGGCTGATTCAGCTCAATACAGAACAGACCTATAATCATTAAAAAAGGTAGTCATAAAAATGTAACTAGATTTTCCCTGTTTATAATTTTTTTTGTGTTGAGCTGAATACTCACAAGGTGCAGTTGCCAAAACCAGCAGTATTGAAATGCAGAACATGATTCTGGTTGTATTTTCACTGTGGCTCTGTAAAACACTAAGAGCCTTTATGATGTGTGTGTGCTCCTGTTTACATGAGAGAAGGGCGGAGATTTGCATTCACGTAAAATCGATATAATAATACAAACTGACCCTTCATCTCCATTCCTCATCCTTCCCCTTCTGAGTCACAATGGATATAAAAAGTTACAAACCTGTAAAACAGCTGTTTCCTTAAAATTATATATCAAGACATTGTTGTGAAAATAATAATAATAAAAAATAATAAAAAATTCCAGCACAGTTACATGCAGATTAAATCATTTACTAAAACATAAGATTCAGCAAGCATTAAGACTTAAAGTTAAGGTAGGCAATCTTTTCATACACTAAATACGTTTTTTCATTCTGGTTGAAACACTCCTGATAGCAATCAATAATGGCGGTGGTCGATATATTAAAACATGTACATATTATCATCTGTGGAAGTCACAGGACCAGAAAAATATTCATCCAGTCTGTGTGTATTTCTATACCTCTGCACATCCTCCTCGCCAGACATCACACACAATCAGTGCTTTTCATGAGGCAATTCAGAGTTGTGGACAGAGAGTCAATGAGCGCCACAAACAAACAAACACCTTTTTCCTGAACAAAAACAAAAACCTAATATTGCGTTCACGCTATAGTTGTAACCATAATTTTAGAGACAGTAACCCATAACGTTCTGCCTGTTCATGACTGGGATATACGTGTTTCTGTGCAGCAGTCAGGTGGTACAAGTTAGAGCTTTTTGTATTGTTTACAAACATTATCATTGTAATGTTATGTGCTTTAAGACGTAGTAATTTAACACAGTCTCTTATAATGCTTTGCTGATCTGCTCTGTCTGTGCATGATCTGTAAGGCGTGGCTTTGGAGACGCTCTGAGTGGGCCCTTACGCAACAAAAATATATTTCTCAATATATTAGTTGACAATATATTTCTCAATATATTAGTTGACAATATATTTCATGTGTCTCCATATATTGTGAAATTTACATGGTAATATATCATGATATATTATATAATAATATATTATATATGCAAGTTATATATTGCAATCTATGGGACAATACTGCAATTATTGCCGTTTTCATATATTGAATAAATACATATCATTATACTATTCAATATATTGCTATGTATATTGAAATATATCCTACAATATATGAAATTATATATTGGAAGAGTCATTGTATATATGTAAATATATATGTAAAATTATATGAGATAATATACCTCAATGTACTGGATAATATAATCAGATTTATATGGGAACATATGTCTTAAATATATTGATTTATATTACATAGTATAACATTATCATATATATTGTATACATGGTAAATATGAAATAATCTAATGTACACTGTCTGTCATATATTTTAAAATATAACAGATTAAAATATAATATAGAAATTAGGGCCGCGACTCGATTAAAGAAATTAATCTAATTAATTAGAGGCTTTGTAATTAATTAATCGCATTTTAATTGCATATAAATATTTGACCTGAGAACAATGAGAAGTAATTTTTCACATGTATTTTTAGTATACCATTGAATAATGACTGAATACATAAGCTTAATCAACAAAATATTGTTTATTTATTTCAGTCCAGCAGACCAGTGCATGTTTGCCAGTTTAGCAAAAGCATTTTTGTGATATTTGAGGCTCAATGTGCTGCGGTGATACGCGAATTCCTTGTTGTATAGCTTGCACACAACCATGCTCTTGACGACGCTTCCATTCTTTCGTTTTTTAAAACAAACTTTCCCATCCACGGGCCAAGCAAAGCAGTCTCATCAGCTTCTTCGTTCCATAGCTTCGTTCATGTTCACATGGTTCGTTGTTGTCGTGACTCCGGAGCGCTAGTTGGTGTTCCAGTATAATTGGTCCGTCGAAACTCATTCATTGAAAAACGTTCCGCGGTGCAAAAATAAGTGTGGTAAAAAAAATTGTTTTTTGCGTAATTAATTAACGCTTTAAAGTCACGTAATTACCGTGTTAAAGTCACGTAATCAATTAATCTTAATTAACGCGTTAAAGTCCCGGCCCTAATAGTCCTGCATGGTGCTGCAGCGATCCCCATCGTTTGAATCATCATGAAGAAGACCCATCATCTGGTCTTCAGCTGTCGTGCCTCGGCGATGTCATCGGGACACTGCCGCTGGGAGAAATCTGAAACATGGAGTGGACCACAGTGTGCTGCGGAGCTAACAGTGTGCTGCGGAGCTATAGGAGACTTCCACCATCAGCTGTTTTCTGTCCACCATCAGCTCTGTTTCTGTTCACCATCAGCTCTGTTTCTGTTCTGTTTTCTGTGTTGGTTGATTGTTTGTAGTATTCTATATTTTTACTTGTTATTCATTTTTTGTTGTTATCCCCCCCCCCCCCCCCCTGTTGCACTTTGAGATTCTTCGGAATGAAAAGTGCATTATAAATAAAATCTATTATTATTATTATTATTATTATTAATAGAAATATTTTCTAAATATAGAAAATATATTGAATGTCATGCACCATCTGATTTGGGCTATTGTTAATCAACCTCTGTAAACATATGCAGGAGCTTGCTTAACTCACAAAAAATACTTTTTTTCAATAAACATACATGAAATAATTCAGTTTTGTTTGTATATCAATGTATTTTAATATATGAATCAATATATAGCAATAGGTTGTCCATCCATATATTGCTATATATTTTCAAATATATGAGGAAGTTTCTGATACATTGAAATATATTTTCTAATGTATTGCAATATAAATTCTAGTATATTGCAATATATTTTTGTTTCGTAAGGGGGATCCGATGCTAAATTAGCTTGCACTTGCTAACTGCTGCAGAATTGCCTACCCTACCTTTAAAGATAAAAAAGTAGCCTTTGTTAGGGGTTTAAATATTTATTTAAAAAGTAGCTTCTTGCATTTTGGAAAATAAAATGTTTTTATCTTGGACCAGAGATTACATGAATAGTTTTTGTTCAGCCCTGCAGTCTTTTGTGTAATTGTGAGTGTCTGGCACAGTAATAAACAGCTGTGTCTTCAGTCTTCAGGCTTTTCACCTCTAAATACAGCATGTTTTTACTGCTGTCTTTGGTGATGGAGAACTGGCCCTGTAGAGACTGAGCATAATATGCACTTGAGCCAGTGTCTATATATCCAATCCACTCCAGTCCTCTCCCTGGTTTCTGACGGATCCAGCTCATGTAGTAGCTGCTCATTGAGAATCCAGACACACTGCAGGACAGAGAGACTGATTCTCCTGGTCTTTTCACCACAGAATCTGAGGAGGTCAAAGACTGACCACTAACAGCTGAAAAACAGAGAACTTAATGTTAGATGAATTAGATCAATGCAATTAAAATAATCCTCTACAAGTTTGTGGGAGTTTCTCACATGCAGTAATCATCAGTAGGAGTCCATATAGCAGCATCTCCATTACAACAGAGCAACTGTTAAACTAAAGGCAATAAAACAGTTATAGGTTACACTGCAGCTGTTTTAGGCACTGACTGAAAGTTCAGCTTATACAGGAGTCTGGGAAACATTGACCCTTCCCACAAAATCATTTGCATCTTTGGAGGTTTGCAGACTTATAGTTGAATGAAGTAATCTGAATATTAGTACAGATAATATATAAATGAGACAAGTTAAATTACTTTATCAGTGTAAACCTTTGTTCTGTAATTTATTTATGCTGTTATTTGGTATTGAGTCAATGTGTCAGAGATGTAACCAACCAGAGCACCATCTGGCCTGGGGTTGGTGGTAACAATCTACAGTAGAAAGATTGATCGTTTGTAGACATTCAGTAGCACTCCACCGTGACAGGCCATTTAATGTCTAATTTCTAAACTAATTTAGAATGAATGCTTGTCTTTTTTTATAGCATATATTGCTGTTGTTGTTTCCTCTCCTTTCCGGATTAGTATAACATTTGGTATGTATGTTAGTTATTGGCATGTGTGCCTTGTAGGCTGGATTTGCAGTTTATCAGGATGTATTTAAAACATGTTGGTGTTACAGGAGTATAGGCCTACTGGGTGCGCCATGGTGCATGATAATTTACATTTTTGAATAATTTTAAAAATCATTATAAGTTTTGTGATAGATGGATTAGTAGAAGGGAAAAAAGAATATTGATTATTAATATAAGAGAATGTAGGCTAAACTGAACAGATATACATCATACTGACTGTGGAAAGAATAATCAAGAGATTTACTGAGTTGAGCAAATATGATTCGAAATAAGGAATCATTTTAATATTAACCGGTATTTGTATTTAATCTATGTACATTCAAAACACTTCACACCGCCTTATGTCACTTCAGAGGCTCTTCCACTTTTTCAGTTTGTGTTTTTGAACAGCTGTCTGTATTAGTGTTTCCACAGTGTCTCTTGCACAGTAATACACCGCAGTGTCTTCAGTCTTCAGCTGATTCATGTGCAGATAGAAATTAGAGCTGTCCTTAGATGCCGAGAACCTGCCCTGAACTGACTGAGCTGAGCTCTTAGAAGAATCTGAATAATAATAAATAATCCATTCCAGTCCTTTTCCAGGTGCCTGACGGATCCAGTGCATGCTAGTGCCACTAACAGAAAACCCACTGCAGGCACAGGTCAGTTTGTGGGAACTGCCTGGAGACACAACTACTGACTGTTCAGACTGTGTGAGCACAACCTGAGAGTCAATACCTGTGGATAAAAAAGTACAAATAGTCAGGATTATTTTTATTCATTATTATTTAATCAAGGGAATATACTTACCAGACACTGCGGCCAGCAACAGCAAGAGATACAAAGTGAACATGATTTACATTCAGGCAGAACTAGTGAGTCCTCCACTCAACACTGTAGTTGTTTAAATATGAAACGGCATCAGCTAATTTGCATTGAAATCCTGATTTAGCAAAAACTGTGGAGTCCATTGATGTTCATTTCATAGGCAATAGTACCACCTCTTGATATCACATTTTTATTTGGTTACAGTTGGCACATGTTATGAAACAGATAAACAGTGACATGTTCTGGTGAAAGTGGGAACAGGACTGTGTTTTAGTAATGGGCAGTCATATTACTACAGCGGTCTCTTTAGCCTCTGCAGTTTTAGAGACTCTAGAGACCTATTCACTTTTTTATGTTAAAAACATCAACAAACAACAGAATAGCATGAGCTTTATTTAAATGTTCATAAGCTTTATTAAAATGGCAGTTTTTGTGCACAGTGCTGCAGTCCTGTCCAATTTAATATTCAGTTAAGGATGTATTGTATTTGAAAAGGGCCATCACTGAATCTGATAAATGCATTTTGTGGATCCATGCAAGGCTAATGAACTCAAATCTTTGTATATTGAACACTAATATTTATTTATTTAGTTGTTTGATGTATATCTGGTATCTTTAAATTACTTTAAATTATAAACAAATAAATGAATAATTAACATGGTGTGGTATATTCAGCTATATATAATTAACATAATTTCTTTACATTTTCTAAACAATGGATTTTAAACAATGATTAAACTTTTATTTCAACAGTTTGTCTTCAATAGTAAATACCGATTCTTTAAAGTTTCTGATAATTAGGTCTCATGGCATTCAATGTCCAAACTATAGTCATGCATGTCTAGTGTGTGTGCACAGGTTTTTTGCACAAGCATTAAACTGATATTCATCACAGTGCCTGTATACCAATACACAGCTGTGTCCTCAAACTGCAGATTCTGTCCTTTAAGATATACTGTGTAGCAATAACGAGTCTTGGGGAATAATTTATTTAAATGGGACTCATATTCATGAGTCTATAATGTGACTCGCTGGTTGTACATTAGTTATTAACTTTATAAAGGGACTTTTAATCATGTTATTATCAAAGTCGATTTCAGTCATCCAGATTTTCCTCTCGTCTCACGAGTGGAAAATTAGATTTCCCTTTCGGGGAACTCCAGCTGCGTCGAAACGCTGTGAGAACGCCTCTGCGTTAATGCGTCATGAAGCGCGTGTAGAACCATTCCATCGGAAGATCGATCGATCGTTGGCGTGATGACGTCATCGACCGGAAGCTATAAAGCGTCCGTGAAAACAAACAGGAACTAGCTTCTGTGCCTTCAGCAAGCGATCTGTGTGAACCTGTCTGTCTATTTGGTGTTTTTGTCTGTCTAGTGCAAGATTTTTCCACCCTTTGTTAAATATATATCATTATATTAACAAAAAAGAGAAAATAGTAGATCGAAAATGGCGAGTGAAAGCAGTCAGTTCAAGAGGTGTGTTCATCCCTGCCCACGCTACATCACGGGTGGGGATACACACGCTCTTTGCGTTGCCTGCTTGGGAGCGCAGCATGCCCAGGCAGCCCTCAAGGGGGCTGCTTGCGAGCACTGTGAGAGACTACCGCTGAGAACGCTGCGCTCCCGCCGGGCACTCTTCGAGGAGGGTGCCTCGGCTCTTGTTCTCCGCGGCTCTGGTCCCGCTGCTGCCGAGGCAGAGCGGAGGCTGCAGTCGTGGGGTTCACAATTGGACGTTGCAGAGGGGTTTGAGACGGGCGCTGCCTTATCTCTGCCCTCACCTGCACCGTCCAGCGGCTCTTCTCGGGGCTTGGAAGCACGCATTGCGGTTTCTTCCCCCCCGAGAGAGTCGCCGGTGCTCCAACTATCCAGCTCTGAGGAGGTGGATGTTGAGGGCATCGCAACTGAAGATTCGCCACTTCAGTCCCCTGCGAGTGAGGAGCTCGTTGAGGTTTTGACGCGAGCAGTGGCCAGATTAAACATCGACTGGCCCACTGAAAGATCAGACGCAGGAAGAAAACGATCTAGTAAATTAGATGAGAGATTCCTGCCCTCTCGCGCTTCAGAACCTCAGCGCCGGGGCCTGCCGTTCTTCCATGATTTGCACACCGAGGTGGCAAAGTCATGGAAGAGACCGGCATCATATCGTGTGTTCAGCCCACAGACTTCGGTCTACAGTAACATCATCGGGCTGAAGCACTACGGTTATGGGGCGATGCCAAAGGTAGAAAAGACGCTTGCGAGCAATCTCTCGCCTTCCTCGGCATCGTCCCTGAAGGCCCCAACTTTGCCCACCAAACCATTGAAAACAACGTCGGTATTGGTGGGCAAAGCGTACTCGGCAGCAGGTCAGGCTGCTGCATGCCTACACACTATGGTAATAATGCAGGCATATCAGGCTGACCTGCTCAGGGATCTTGATGGACGTGATGAGGTGGGGGATGATGTAATCAATGAGCTCAGAACGTCGGCAGATCTTGCTCTCCGGGCCACCAAGGAGACGGCCAGATGTGTGGGCCGCTCTATGGCAGCCTTGGTGGCTACGGAGAGGCATCTGTGGCTCAACCCACCGAAATCAAGGAAAGGGAGAAAATCTTCCTGCTAGACGCGCCGCTGTCTCCTGGCGGCCTCTTCGGTGACGCTGTCCACACTGTCACCGAGAGGTTCCAGGAGTCAAAGAAGCAAGCTGCGGTGCTAAAGCAGTTTCTCCCTCTCCGGGTCCAGGTCCCTGGGGCTGCTGCTGACACCAAGCAGCCCAAGCCGAGTACGAGCTCCACTCACAGGGCTCAACAGAAGCAGAGCGTCGCTACCCGAACTCCCCCTCAGCGCGGGGACGAGGGGCGGCGCTCTCAGACGAGGCCTTCGAGGGGCAGGGCTGATCTGAGGACAGTCCTGATCACCAAGAAGGCCTCGTCTAAGCGTTCCTGATGCCAGAAGCGTCAGGACGCTAAGGGTGGTTCCCCCCGTAGGGAAATGGTGTTTACCCCTGCCAATGGTACCCGTTTCGCTGCCAACCCCGCCGCAACGCCCGGGGCGCCCTCGGGGGGCTCCCGAGCAGTCAAGTCAGTTGTTCCCTGCCGGTTCGCCACTTCAGGGCGCTGTGCTTGCTGTTCAAAGTACACCAGAGGCCAGCCTCGAGAGGGTGGTTCCCTTAGTAGATTTTCTAGACAAATGGAAACATCTGTCAAATATATCTCGTTGGGTCCTGCCATTCAATTCAAAAGGCGGCCACCTCCTTTCAGCAGTGTCCTACCCACAGAGGTGGGCCCGGAGCAGGCTCTGGTGATGGCACAGGAAGTAGAGACACTCCTGCGAAAGGGGGCTATAGAGAGGGTTCCTCCTCCCGGCAGGGAGTCTGGGTTTTACAGCCGTTACTTCATCGTGCCAAAGAAGGATGGGGGCTAACGCCCGATATTAGGTCTGCGTCTATTAAATCGCTCAGTGGCCAAGCTCAAGTTCAAGATGCTCACACTCAGACAGATTGTATCGCAGATCAAATCGGAGGATTGGTTTGTCACCATAGACCTCAAAGATGCGTATTTTCATGTCTCCATCCTTCCACATCACAGGAAGTTCCTGAGGTTTGCCTTCGGGGGAGATGCATACCAATTTCGGGTACTTCCTTTCGGTCTAGCACTGTCACCCCGCACATTCACCTAGTGTGTGGATGCAGCTTTGGCGCCGTTGTGTCTGCAGGGCATCCGCTTACTGAATTATATCGACTGGGTGATTCTAGCACATACAGAACAGATGGCGGTTCAGCATCGAGATGCTGTTCTCGCACACATGTCGAAATTGGGGTTGAGGCTGAACGCCAAGAAGAGTGTGCTTTCTCCGGCTCAGAGAACCTTTTTTTTTAGGTGTGAACTGGGACTCGGTAATTATGCGGGCACAATTATCACCAACACGCATAACATCGATCCTGGCAGCAGTCAAAGAACCGAAGCTAGGCCGGGCCGTCACTGTGAAACAGTTCCAAAAACTGTTAGGTCTCATGGCAGCAGCGTCCAACGTAATACCTTTTGGCCTACTGAACATGAGGCCACTACAGTGGTGGCTCAGAACAAAAGGATTCTCCCCGAGGGGAAATTCGCTCTGCACGATCAAAGTCACGCGGCGATGCCTACGTGCTCTGGTCATGTGGAAAAACCCGGGGTTTCTGTCCCAGGGTCCCGTGTTGGGGGCTCATGTTCGTCGCGTAACACTAATGACAGACGCCTCTCTCACGGGCTGGGGTACGACCATGAGTGGCTGTTCATCCCAGGGTCTATGGCAGGAACACCAGCGACATTGGCACATAAATCGGCTAGAGATGCTCGCTGTGTTTCTTGCATTGAAACAGTTTCTGCCCGACCTCAGGGGCCATCATGTGTTAGTCAGGACAGACAACACATGGGTGGTCGCCTATATAAATCACCAGGGGGGTCTGAGGTCCCGTCCATTGGACAATTTGGCACGTCGGATCCTCCTGTGGGCCCAGGGGAAACTGCTGTCCATCAGAGCAGTTTATATCCCAGGGGTCCTAAATCAGGAAGCGGACATCCTGTCGAGGCAGTGGCCGAGGCCCGTGGAATGGAGACTCCACCCCGAGGTGGTGGAGCTCCTATGACAAAAGTATGGGAAAGCAGAGATAGAAGCTCTTTGCTTCGGCAGAGAATTCTCACTGTCCTCAGTGGTTCTCTCTGTCTCATCAAGCCCCACTGGGGTTGGATGCCATGGTACAGGAGTGGCCGAGGCTGCCCCTGTACGCCTTTCCCCCGATTGTCTTGCTTCCAGGAGTTCTGGAGAGGGTACGCCGGGACGGGGCCCAGGTACTTCTAGTGGCTCCGTACTGGCTGACCAGAATTTGGTTCTCGGACCTGATATCTCTCCTGGAAGGCTCTCCGATGGAGATTCCGACCAGGAGGGATCTACTCTCTCTGGAGGGCGGGAGATTCCTGCACCCACGCCCAGAGTTGTGGAAACTGTGGGCCTGGCCTCTGATGGGGCCAGGCTCATAGAGGAAGGTCTCTCGGCCGAGGTCGTTGAGACCATCCTTCACTCCAGAGCTCCGTCCACGAGGAAGCTGTACACTTTGAAATGGAAACTTTTCTCAGCATGGTGCAGAGAACGCCAGTGGGACCCAGTTAACTGCCCGGTTGATACAGTGCTGGAGTTTCTGCAGGCAAGGTTCTCGGCAGGGTTGACCCCCTCCACAATAAAGGTGTACGTGGCGGCCCTGGCTGCCTTCCACGTCCCTTTGGGTGGAGTGTCTTTGGGAAGACACCCTCTTATTACACGTTTCCTCCGTGGTACCTTAAGATTGAGGCCAGTTATGCACTCGAGGGTCCCGGCATGGGACTTGGCCATTGTTTTGCGGGGCTTATCTGAGCCTCCGTTTGAACCCTTAGAGGAGGTTTCAGAGAAGTTCCTCACCCTAAAGACCATCTTCCTTTTGGCCATTTCGTCTCAAAAGAGAATAGGAGATATTCAGTCCCTGTCGGTAGGGCCCTCATGCCTAGAGTTTGCGCCTGGTATGGTAAAGGCTTTTCTGCATCCAGACCAGGTTACATCCCCAAGGTTCCAATGAGCCCACGGGGCCCCATTACTCTACAAGCCTTCTGTCCTCCTCCTTTCATGACGTCAGACCAGGAAAAGCTAAATCTGCTGTGCCCTGTCAGGGCGTTAGATACATATGTCCACAGAACTGCCCTGTGGAGAACGACCGATCAACTGTTCGACTGTTTCGGAGCCCAGAAAAATGGGGCTCCAGTATCTAAGCAGAGAATGAGCAAGTGGGTGGTCGAGGCCATCTCACTTGCTTATGAGGCGGTCGGGCAGCCGTCTCCACTGGCTGTCCGGGCGCACTCTACCAGGGGTATGGCTGCTTCTAAAGCACTTTTGTCGGGGGCTTCCCTCCAAGACATTTGTAATGCGGCAGGCTGGTCGTCACCGCTGACCTTCATCAGA
Source organism: Pseudorasbora parva (assembly GCF_024679245.1). Taxonomy (NCBI): domain Eukaryota; kingdom Metazoa; phylum Chordata; class Actinopteri; order Cypriniformes; family Gobionidae; genus Pseudorasbora; species Pseudorasbora parva. The sequence continues at coordinate 34,332,737 of NC_090173.1, forward strand.
TTCTACGAGTTAGATCTGGCATCTACAGTTGGGGCGCAGTCGTGTGCGCTTCGGCTTCACACATACGAGGCACTTGGTCCCATGGCGATGTGGGTATAAGCGTTCTCACAGCGTTTCGGCGCAGCTCGAGTTCCCCGAAAGGGAACGTCTTGGTTACGTATGTAACCCTAGTTCCCTGAGGGAACGAGACACTGCGTCGCCCTGCCATACTCCCGGCGTGCCCGTGATCACTTACTTCAGGCTTTATCAGAAGCTAGTTCCTGTTTGTTTTCACGGACGCTTTATAGCTTCCGGTCGATGACGTCATCACGCCGACGATCGATCGATCTTCCGATGGAATGGTTCTACTCGCACTTCACGACGCATTAACGCAGAGGCGTTCTCACAGCGTTTCGACGCAGCATCTCGTTCCCTCAGGGAACTAGGGTTACATACGTAACTGAAACGTTTTTCATCGAGTATCAATCTTACAAACTCGAAGAAACATTAATCTGTTTGATCAGGACAAAGAATATTTCATACGTTTGTACAATTTGTATTACTGAAATAGTAACACCAAAATCAAGCTTAATTTGTACCTAAGATCTTACGTCATCAGTGACTTCAAATCTATGAGCAAAATATTAACTTCAATGTAATTATTGGATTTTAATAATCAACTAAAGTATACAAAAACTATGATTTCACACAGGGAAAAATATGCATATACATGTGGGTAATAAAACAAACAACATACAAGGAAAAATCAAAACTTAATGAATAATACAAAATAAAGATAGAGAGAGATTAAGAGAGTTTGAGGGTGAGAGAGAAACAGGGTGATAGAATTTGAGACTGAGAGAGTTTGAGAGTGAGAGAGAGAGAGAGAGAGAGAGAGATTTTGAGAGAGAGAGAGAGAGAGAGAGAGAGAGAGAGAGAGAGAGAGAGAACTTTTACACAACTTTTATCGCACAGTTCTTTCCAAGAGGCCCAAATTAAATTATATTCGAACATGAATTATCAAGACAACCTTTAAACGCAGTTTGATTGCGAAATAGGATACTTGAATTTAAGTTTTTAGTTGTGTAGGTTTGCTGCAGTTTCTTAAGGGCAGTGGAGCTCGGATGGAATTCTTGGAGGAGTTTCGGCGTAAAGTTGGTCGGGCCTCTCGGGTAGGTTTGCCCGGATGGGCAGGATGCGCGGGCCACGAAAAGCGGATCTCTCTTTGGCGGAATGCGCGTTCTTGTGCTCATCCCATCTCTCAAGTTGGCGAAAATGTGCGCGCCACGGAAGCGAGCGGGTCTCTCTTTGGCGGACTGCGCATTGTCCGTGGTCAGTCTCAGCCTTTATAGGTCTTCAGATAGGCTAAGTTGATTCAATCAGTGGCAGAGGGAGTCAACAAGACTTCCTTTGTTCTTATTGAAAGCCCCCACTCCCTCGTGACTCAAACAAAAATGGGTGATGTATTAGGAGCCCATTTTTCTTTCTTTTCCCGGAAAATGTATAGTTTTATATTAAAGATTTTTGCTGAAATTTTGAACACCATATTCTGGACCGTTGGGTGTTTGCGATTGCAATGATACCATTGACAGGATTAACAGTTAATACCATACATAATTTGATTTTACATGCAGTAAACATCCAAGTTACTTCAAAACATCATATAAAAACATTACATCATCACAATATATATATTTTGTACATTGAAGAGGTAATTTAATCTAAAAGTCCATATATTGCTGATCTGTGTGCTTTTAGAGCAGTTTCTCTGTGTATGTGTGTGTGTATGGGTCAGAGGTCGAAAGCAGGGGGGTTGTTTGGATGACGTGTATGCTACAGCCCAAAAGCCCTGAGGTGTCCAGGACTTCAACACACAAAATCCTTTCTTTGGGGATTATAATGTGGTGCCTCATCTGTTAATTAGTAGTATAGTTGCAATACAAGAGACTTTTGTAGGGTGATTAGATCATCCCAGGATGCGTGATTATCGGAGCTCTGGTCATCCGGTCATCCGGTCATATGGTTAATTATTAACTCACTACCATCTGCCATTGTTCAGTGAATCCTTGTAGTCTATACTACCACCGGCAAGGATCATGCCAATGAACTCGAGGATCTTCCCCTGAGCTTGTCTAATCCAGGATGGTGCTTTGGCACCATCACTGAGAACATAACCTGATACTTTACAGGAAATGGTAAAAGATTCTCCAAGTTTTACCGAAAGCGAGCTTGGTTGGTTGTGTTCTACAGTGCTGCACACATCTGCAAATTAAGCACAAAAATATGTTAATCTTGAAATTTACTTTTTTATGGTTATTATGGTTGTATCAATTGTGAACGGTTTAATACTGCTCTAAAACCTTAAAGAATTGTACTCACAAGGCATTACAGACATTAGGAGTATAGACAGATAAAACATGATTTTATAAATGGTTCTTCTTCTCTGCTTCGTGGGAGCACAAGAAATATACACAGCCAAGGACGGGCTAGGTATATAAATACTGGAGAATTTGCATTGAGTATTGGTAGAGTTCCACCGCCTGTGTACAGGGTGAATATTCTGTCATCATTTACTTCACTCTCATATCAACCTGTATGACTTACTTTCTTCTTCGGGACAGAAAATATGATTATTCTGGCTGCTTTTTCATATACAGAAAACGTCTCAGGTTACGTATGTAACCCTAGTTCCCTGAGGGAACGAGACGCTGCGTCGAAACGCTGTGAGAACGCCTCTGCGTTAATGCGTCGTGAAGCGCCTGTAGAACCATTCCATCGGAAAAAAGATCGATCGTCAGCGTGATGACGTCATCGACCGGAAGCTATAAAACGTCCGTGAAAACAAACAGGAACTAACTTCTGATAAAGCCTGAAGTAAGTGATCACGGACACGCCGGGAGTATGGCAGAGCGACGCAGCGTCTCGTTCCCTCAGGGAACTAGGGTTACATACGTAACCTGAGACGTTCCCTTTCGGGGAACTCGAGCTGCGTCGAAACGCTGTGAGAACGCTTATACCCACATCGCCATGGGACCAAGTGTCTCGTATGTGTGAAGCCGAAGCGCACACGGTTACGAGAGTACCTGTGCCCCAACTGTAGATGCCAGGTCTAGTTCATAGAACCTGACGAAGGTTAAAGGAGACGACCATCCGGCCGCGTTACAAATATCGTGGAGGGAAGCCCCCGACAAAAGTGCTTTTGAAGCAGCCATACCCCTGGTTGAATGCGCCCGGACAGCCAGTGGAGACTGCTGCCCGGCTGCCTCATAAGCAAGTGAGATGGCCTCGACCACCCACTTGCTCATCCTCTGCTTAGATACTGGGGCCCCTTTTTTAGGGGGCCCGAAACAGACAAACAGCTGATCAGTTTTCCTCCACAGGGCAGCTCTGTGGACATAAGTATCTAACGCCCTGACAGGGCACAGCAGATTCAATCTTTCCTGGTCTGACGTCGTGAAAGGAGGAGGACAGAACGCCTGAAGAGTGATGGGGCCCCGTGGGCTCGTAGGAACCTTGGGGACATAACCCGGCCTGGGATGCAGAAATGCTTTCACCATCCCAGGCGCAAACTCTAAACATGAGGGCCCTACAGACAGGGACTGAATATCTCCTATTCTCTTTAGAGATGAAATAGCCAACAAAAATACCGTCTTGAGGGTAAGGAACTTATCCGAAACCTCCTCCAAGGGTTCGAATGGAGGCTCGGACAAGCCCCGTAAAACAATGGCTAAGTCCCATGCTGGGACCCTCGAGTGCATCACCGGCCTCAACCTTAAAGTGCCACGGAGGAAACGTGTAATCAGAGGGTGTCTTCCCAAAGACACTCCACCGAAAGGGACGTGGAAGGCACCCAAGGCCGCCACGTACACCTTTATTGTGGAGGGGGTCAACCCTGCCGAGAACCTTGCCTGCAGAAACTCCAGCACTGTACCAACCGGGCAGTTAACTGGGTCCCACTGGCGTTCTCTGCACCATGCTGAGAAAAGTTTCCATTTCAGAGCGTACAGTTTCCTCGTGGACGGAGCTCTGGAGTGAAGGATGGTCTCTACGACCTCGGCCGAGAGACCTTCCTCTATGAGCCTAGCCCCCTCAGAGGCCAGGCCCACAGTTTCCACATCTCCGGGCGTGGGTGCAGGAATCTCCCGCCCGCCTGAGAGAGTAGATCCCTCCTGGTCGGAATCTCCATCGGAGAGCCTTCCAGGAGAGATATCAGGTCCGAGAACCATACTCGGGTCGGCCAGTACGGAGCCACTAGAAGTACCTGGGCCCCGTCCCGGCGTACCCTCTCCAGAACTCCTGGAAGCAGGACAATCGGGGGGAAGGCGTACAGAGGTAGCCTCGGCCACTCCTGTACCATGGCATCCAGCCCCAGCGGGGCTGGATGGGTCAGAGAAAACCACTGCGGGCAGTGGGAATTCTCCGCCGAAGCAAATAGGTCTATTTCCGCTTTCCCATAAACCTTCCATAGGAGCTCCACCACCTCTGGGTGGAGTCTCCATTCCCCGGGCCTCGGCCCCTGTCTCGACAGGCTGTCTGCTTCCTGATTTAGGACCCCGGGGATATATACTGCCCTGATTGACAGCAATTTCCCCTGGGCCCACAGGAGGATCCGATGTGCCAATTTGTCCAAAGGACGGGACCTCAGACCCCCCTGGTGATTTATGTAGGCGACCACCGACGTGTTGTCTGTCCTGACTAACACATGGTGGCCCCTGAGGTCGGGCAGGAACTGTTTCAATGCAAGAAACACTGCGAGCATCTCTAGCCGATTTATGTGCCAGTGCCGCTGATGTTCCTGCCATAGACCCTGGGACGAGCGACCACTCATGATCGCCCCCCAGCCCGTGAGAGAGGCGTCTGTCGTTAGCGTTACGCGACGAACATGAGCCCCCAACACGGGACCCTGAGATAAAAACCCCGGGTTTTTCCACATGACCAGAGCACGTAGGCATCGCCGCGTGACTTTGATCGTGCGGAGCGGATTTCCCCTCGGGGAGAACCCTTTCGTTTTGAGCCACCACTGCAGTGGCCTCATGTACAGTAGGCCAAAAGGTATCACGTTGGACGCTGCTGCCATGAGACCTAACAGTTTCTGGAACTGTTTCACAGTGACAGCCCGGCCTAGCTTCTGTTCTTTGACGGCTGCCAGGACCGATGCTATGCGTGTTGGCGATAATTGCGCCCGCATAATTACCGAATCCCAGTTCACACCTAGAAAAGTGGTTCTCTGAGCCGGAGAAAGCACACTCTTCTTGGCGTTCAGCCTCAACCCCAACTTCGACATGTGGGCGAGAACAGCATCTCGATGCTGAACCGCCATCTGTTCTGTATTCGCTAGAATCAGCCAGTCGTCGATATAGTTCAGTATGCGGATGCCCTGTAGACGCAGCGGCGCCAGAGCTGCATCCACACACTTGGTGAACGTGCAGGGTGACAGTGCTAGACCGAAGGGAAGTACACGATATTGGTATGCCTCTCCCCCGAAGGCAAACCTCAGGAACTTCCTGTGATGTGGAAGGATGGAGACATGAAAATACGCATCTTTGAGGTCTATGGTGACAAACCAATCCTCCGATTTGACCTGCGCTACAATCTGTCTGAGTGTAAGCATCTTGAATTTGAGCTTGGCCACCGAGCGATTCAATAGCCGCAGATCTAATATCGGGCGTAAGCCCCCATCCTTCTTCGGCACGATGAAGTAACGGCTGTAAAAGCCAGACTCCCTGCTGGGAGGGGGAACCCTCTCTATAGCCCCTTTTTGCAGGAGTGTCTCTACTTCCTGTGCCATTACCAGAGCCTGCTCCAGGCCCACCTCTGAAGGTAGGACACCGCAGAAAGGAGGTGGCCGACTTCTGAACTGAATGGCGTACCCCTTTTCTATTATCTGCAGGACCCAATGAGATATATTTGATAGACGTTTCCACTCGTCTAGAAAATCTACTAAGGGAACCAGCCTCTCGAGGCTGGCCTCTGGTGTATTTTGAGCAACAAGCACAGTGCCCTGAAGCGGCGGACCGGCAGGGAACGACTGACTTGACTGCTCGGGGGCCCCCCGAAGGGGGTGCGGACCACCCTCGGGTGGCCCGCGGAGACCGACTGCGCCCCGGCATTGCGGCGGGGTTGGCAGCGCGGCCCCCCGAGGGTGCCGTAGGGAAGCGGGTACCATTGGCAGGGGTAAACACCGCTTCCCTACGGGGGGAACCACCCTCAGCGTCCTGACGCTTCTGGCGTCAGGAACGCTTCGACGAGGCCTTCTTGGCAATCAGTACTGTCCGCAGATCAGCCCTGCCCCTCGAAGGCCTCGCCTGAGAGCGCCGCCCCTCGTCCCCGCGCTGAGGGGGAGCTCGAGCGGCGACGCTCTGCTTTTGTTGCGCCCTGTGAGCGGAGCTCGTACTCGGCTTGGGCTGCCTGATGTCAGCGGCAGCCCCAGGGACCTGGACCCGGAGAGGGAGAAACTGCTTTAGCGCCGCAGCTTGCTTCTTTGACTCCTGGAACCTCTCGGTGACAGTGTGTACTGCGTCACCGAAGAGGCCACCAGGAGACAGCGGCGCGTCGAGCAGGAAGCTTTTCTCCCTCTCCTTGATTTCAGTGGGGTTGAGCCATAAATGCCTCTCCGTAGCCACCAAGGCTGCCATAGAGCGGCCAAGACATCTGGCCGTCTCCTTGGTGGCCCAGAGAGCAAGATCAGCTGATGTTCTGAGCTCATTTATAATATCTCCCCCCACTTCATCACGTCCATCTAAGTCCCTGAGCAGGTCAGCCTGATAAGCCTGCATTATAGCCATAGTATGCAGGCATGCCCATATGAAAAAAACCTATATGGTTCATATATAGCGACCATATATGTTCCTTACTTAAATCAGTCAGAATTATCTTATATGTTTAATGTAAGTCCCATATATGTCATACACAAAATCAGACCGTTTATGGCCCATTTCATACTAAAAAACACACAGAAAACTTTTGGGTCATGTATGAATCCTGCAAAAATCTTATATGAGTTTTACATGTAAACTGTATGCAATGGTATATGGTATTAGTAGAAAATATCTGATATTCATATACAAATCATATAAAGTTCTTATACTGAATCATATGCTAGTCATATTAAATTCATATAGGATTTATTTATATTTTGTGTCATTTTTTTATATGCTTTTTATACAGATTTCATATTTTTTTAATAGGGAAATGGTGTGTTAGCTCTTCAAGTTTATATAATATACATATAAACTACATATAATAATCATACATGATTTCAGTCAATATTACATCTCTGCATATACTAACCATATATGATTTCAATCAATGACATGCACAAATTTGTGATGGAAACACTTTTATTTCAACACAAAATGAAACACTCAAATTATACTCCACATGAGTAATTTACAATTCCAACTTGATAGCAAACTGAACTTTGCTCAGGAAAAAAACAAAACCCAAAAAACAACAACAAAATACATTGAACACAGTGTCATGGCCATCAATCAAAGATTAATTCACCCCAAAATGAAAATTGACTGATAATTTACTCACCCCCATCTCATCCAAGATGTTCATGTCTTTATTTCTTCAGTGGAAAAGAAATTAAGTTTCTTGAAGTAAACATTCCAGGATAGTTCATCATATAATGCTTTTCAGTTGCAACCAAAATGTTGAAGGTCCAGATCAACGCCGTTTCAAAGGGCTTCATAGCCTCTGCGTGATCCCAGATGAGGAATAGGGTCTTATCTAGTCAAACGATCAGTCATTTAAAAAAATGTTTATACTTTTCAACCTTAATTGTTCAACTTACTCAGCTCTGCGAGGTGCCAAGGATGACGTAATCACGTGTAAATGGTCACATAGACAGAAGTCCCGCTCTCGTGTTTACTGAGCACTCGTGTGAAGACTAATAAACGCCCTTTAGCAAAAACACTCAATTTTCAACTTCAAAATCCTCCAATATCGTTATTTTATATTTTTTTTATTTGCTAGAGGGCATTTGTATTAGTCTTCACATGAGCGCTTTGTAAACACGAAGGTGGAACTGCATTGAGTTGGACCTTCAGTATTTTGGTTGCAACTAAAAACCATTATATGATAAAAAAAATACTGGAATATTTTCTTCAAAAAACTGAATTTCTTTTCGACTGAAGAAAGAAAGACATGAACATCTTGGATGACATGGGGTTGAGTAAATTATCAGTACATTTTAAAAAATCATTTAAAAAATATCCATATTTTTGACTTTAGACTAAAATATCTTCCGGCAGTCAACTGTGCGGGTCTACTTACGCCAAAAGAGTGACCTCTGACCTGAAGCATGATGTATTGATGAATGCGGTTATGCAGAGAATAGAGGAAAACAAAACACTGGTCACAAATTTGAATTTAAAGAGGATTCGATAAAAGAGAAGAGCTTGATTTTGTTGCCCAGAGAGACGTTGAAGCTTACGCTACTCCTACATCGCATCACTCAGGTCACTCTCTGGTCGCAAGTCGTCTGCCATGAGCTGGTTATTTTAGTCAATAAGGTTATAAATATGGATATCTATAGCAGTATCTATATCAATTACTATATTAACTTATTTCACATAGTAATTATAGTACACATATTAAAGCTTTATTTGTTGTGTTCTGAAAATAAATGAACATCTTATGGGTTTGGAACGACATGAGGGTCATTTTAACAACATACATTTTTGGGTGAACTAAACGTTAAAAATTGACAAAGTTTAATAAATACTGTAATAATGTATTGCTCATTGTTAGTTCATGTTAGTTAATACATTACAATAAAGTCTCATTTGTTAACATTAGTTCAAGTCTTACAACTCAGAGTACATAAACTTCTTTAACACTTCCCCTTCAGAACTGAACCAGTCCTCATGGGATGGAACAGTCTGCGGCTGAACCTGTTCTTCTTGCGTGGTCTTCAAATGTTTTCATGAAGATCTTTCTGTGGAAGAAAAAGAAAATCTTCTTGACCACCCCATTTACATACAGGAATATTAGAAACACGTTTCAATATAATGTTTTTTTCAGTATAACAATATATTCTTATACAGTTACTTTCTATTACAAAATTGTAATATTGTACATCATTTAGATTCATATATGTTGCAGTTACATGAATGCAAATGATAGAAGTTTATATTTTAGCTATAATTTAACTACATTAGAGCAATTTGCAAACTCAAGTTCACTAAACATTAACTCTTTTAAAGTGAATTGGCACAAAATAGACTATTAATGATGACAAAAGGAACATATCGGTAAACAAATCACATTATATTTATTCTAACTTTTGCTTTTTGTCAGTGTCACACAGCTTTCACTGTCACACACAATCGTTGTATAACGTTATCTATGCAAACCATGAGCTTTAGGGTTTAACTTAGTTATCAAATGACATAGTTAAACAACTAGAATAGTCGTTTTTTACATTTGATCATTTAGCAGACGCTTTTATTCAAAGGGACTAACAAATGAGGAGACCAATCATATAGTTTAATAACTTTAATACAAATATAAGCATTTTTCACTTGTTTTTGCACATTAAATACTTGTAATTTAATTTTTGCACGTGCGCAGCATAATTAGGCTTAACGTTACCTGTACGTTACGGCTGTGGCACCGACATGATAACAGAAACGAACAATTTACAAATCTTTTAGCAAATCTTGCCATTACATAAGTTAACATTTGCATTGAGAACGACATGACAAACACAATTCTTACCTGGAGCTCGACACTTTGCGGTCCCGCTGGGAGGCAATCATATCACGGAGACAAATCAGACAATGAACCCCCGATTGATTTCCGCCTGGCCGCGGCGCGTTGACGCATGCGCAGTTTGCGATGACAGAACTAAGGCTATTTTTGTTACAGAAATCTTCATCGTCTAAGCCTAACGCTTAGAGTAAGTGTTTAATTATTATTTTTTAAATATTGCTGATATTGCTGTTAACAAATAGTTTGTATGGGTAGAACATTACAAAACAAATATATGGGAATATACTGCAATTATATGCAAAATAGCCTATATTAAAGGAAATATAAAGGAAACTAAAGCCTTTTTTTAATAGCTACTGCAATGTATGCATATTGACTATATTTATAAAATATGGCTATATTTTAACACATACAATATTTAGTAATTAAGATATAAATAGTATTACATGTAATATCCATTAAGTTGTATCCTTTATTGTGTTGTACTGTATATTGAATTTCCCATATTAATGTGAATGCATGTACACACATAAACACTTTTACAGAATGAGTTACAACAAATTTCTACTTCCCATCTTGCTTTACTTCTGATTTAAAGGAGGTTAAATGTTAAAATTAATTGTTATTTCATGTGTTTTTGCTCAATTTAAAAAACTGTAAAACTGTTACTTTTATTAACAATAATGTCGGTGCACTTTTCAGCAGTTACAGCTCTTTGCTAAATATGTAGGAACATGCCAGTGTGCTTGACTTGTGTTATTATTAACTGTATGTGTGTGTGTATGTGTGTGTGTATATATATATATATATATATATATATATATATATATATATATATATATATATATATATATATATATATATATATATATATATATATAAATAAAACCCTTTGTAATTGTTAACATTTTCATAAGTAACTGTAATATAATAGCACTTTCTCAGTAACTGTAACGGACTACAGTTCCTTTTATTTTGTAATATATATTATTTTGTTCAATATATTTTTGGGTATATCATCACATGCACATCAAATAAAATGACATACATTATGATATATAAGTAAATATATTGTCACATTTTTTTCTAATTGAAAGCAGCAATTCCTCATGTATTATTAAATATTGTAATATATTTATCCTGTAAATTTTTAATATGCAGTTAAATAATTTAATATATTTATCATTCACATATATAAGGAAATATTTTCTTTGCGTTAGGGTTACCCATTTTTATTCGTTTTACTTGCTAATTAATTTACTAAAGTAAAATCTCACTGATTTGCAGGGGTTATATTTAACACAATCCAGCATATATTTTTTTTACAGTGTAGGACATATATGATTGAAAATACATGAATATTGTACAATTTGTATATGTGGTTTTTGCAGCATATATGATCCTTATAGTTTTCTGTTGGAACATATAAGAATCACATATGTTTTTAGCAAGACTTTTCCATATGGGTGCAGCAGCCTGACCTGCCGCCGAGTACGCTTTGCCCACCAGTGCCGACGTTGTTTTTAATGGTCTGGTGGGCAAAGTCGGGGCCTTCAGGGACGATGCCGAGGAAGGCGAGAGATGGCTCGCGAGCGTCTCTTCTACCTTTGGCATCGCCCCATAACCGTAGTGCTTCAGCCCCATGATGTTGCTATAGACCGAAGTCTGAGGGCTGAACACACGGTATGATGCCGATCTCCTCCATGACTTTGCCACCTCGGTGTGCAAATCATGGAAGAACGGCAGGCCCCGTCGCTGAGGTTCTGAAGCGCGAGCGGGCAGGAATCTTTCATCTAATTTACTAGATTTTCTTCTTCCTGCCTCAGATCTTTCTATGGGCCAGTCAATATTTAGTCTGGCCACAGCTCGCGTTAAAACCTCAACGAGCTCCTCACTCGCAGGGGACTGAAGTGGCGAATCTTCAGTCGCGATGCTCTCAACGTCCACCTCCTCGGAGCTGGATAGTTGGAGCACCGGCGACTCTCTCGGGGGGGAAGAAACCGCCATGCGTGCTTCCATGCCCCGAGAAGAGCCGCTGGATGGTGCAGGTGAGGGCAGAGATAAGGCAGCGCCCGTCTCTAACCCCTCTGCAACATCCAATTGTGATCCCCACGACTGCAGCCTCCGCTCTGCCTCAGCGACAGCGGGACCAGAGCCGCGGGGAACACGAGCCGAGGCACCCTCCTCGAAGAGTGCCCGGCGGGAGCGCAGCGTTCTCAGTGGCATACGCTCACAGTGCTCGCAAGCAGCCCCCTCGAGGGCTGCCTGGGCATGCTGCGCTCCCAAGCAGGCTACACAAAGAGAGTGTGTATCCCCGCTCGTGATGTAGCGTGGGCAGGGATGAACACACCTCTTAAAGCTGCTTTCACTCGCCATTTTACTCTATCTATTTTATTTTCTCTTTGTTTGTTAATATATACTGCAATATTTAACAAAAGGGTGGAAAATCTCTGGATATAGACAGACAAAAACACCAAATAGACAGACAGGTTCACACAGATCGCTTGCTGAAGGCTCAGAAGCTAGTTCCTGTTTGTTTTCACGGACGTTTTATAGCTTCCGGTCGATGACGTCATCACGCCGACGATCGATCTTTTTTCCGATGGAATGGTTCTACACGCGCTTCACGACGCATTAACGCAGAGGCGTTCTCACAGCGTTTCGACGCAGCTCGAGTTCCCCGAAAGGGAACAAAAAAAGGTATTAAGTCTGTCAAACTCCATGATGACAAAATAAATAGCATTAAATGTATCATTAATGTCGTTACAAAATAATCTTAAATAGGTTTGCAAAAGAGACTGCATTTTATTCTTCTGCAAAGTTAAATTTATTATAATGACACGTTTTGCTTTTTGTTTATATTTTTGGGGTAAATTATTTTAAAATGAAAACTTTAATGTGAAACATTCTGATTTGAATGTGTCTTATGGTGATTGTTCATCTGGTGATAGATCCATCCAGACAACAGACTTCAAAACTTTTTCAAGGATAGGAAAAAGAAAGATGGTATCAGAGTAATTTATACATTTGAAAATGAGACATGTAAATAAATAATTCACTTTACAAAGCGACAGACAAATATGTGTTATATGTATTTCACGAGTTCACACTTACATCAATTAAATAGAGTAAAGATTATGCGTATTTGGTGTGCTGTCCGGGGAGGGCTCCGGGCTTGGAAATTTTGCCCGAACCCAGAATATTCTGAGTATAATGTTTTATGTACATCTCAGCATTGACCCTTTAAGTAATCACCTTTATTATCCTTATCATTTCATATGAATGTAAGTGCCTGCTTTTCCTTTTTCTTCTTTTTCTCTCTCTCTCCTTATGTGAACCATATTTCCCCTCCCTTGCATACATTTTTTACGTAAAGGCTTGTCTGGTAAGAGGGTCTGATGGTCCCTATTTTTTAAATTAAAAAAAAAAGCAGGATTCTAATGTTATGCTGGTCCATATAATGATTACCAGATGTGTTCTATATAATGCACATGTATCACGTGTATCACGTTATCATATCATGAGTATGTGATGTTATCTTTCTCTCATTGGTTAAAACCATAATACGCCTCTTCTCTTTTTCCTATATATTAGACATTTGTCCAGTGATAAAATTTGAAGATTTTGAAAATGTGATCTTTTACCTTCCCTCAGATCTGAGTCATATGTTTGTTTGCACCTGCCAGGGGAGAGCGGAGAGGGGCAAGAGAAATGGGACAAGTTGGCAACTCTGTCAGTTTTACTTATCATGTGTTTGTATACTACAAAAAGTCTAAAAGGTCTAATGTGGTCAACAAAGTAAACTGTTTTATTGGAAATTACAGGTGACAGGTTCTTGTGCAGGTTCTGTGTCAGTTTGTGTAACAGGGTATAGCTGTGTCTTCACTGTTAAAGTTTTTTCCTGTTAAAATAACTGCATTGCTGCTGGAGGAGTCAGATGAGAAACTGATCTTATTTTTCAGGGAATCTGTGACACCATTGCTACTGGAAGAATAGAACCAGCCAATCCACTCCATCGGTTTTCCACTTGAATGTCGTATCCAGTTAGTGGAGCCACCGCCTGAGGCTGAATATCCAGTGATCTTACAGGCGATGGTGAA